>NC_060212.1:81582500-81707500 GCF_021130785.1 Homalodisca vitripennis | reverse complement strand
ACCCTCCTCAAATGGCAGCCGTAGGAACCCATCGAACAGGATATTCCAGAACAGAGGGCCCACCACTGATCCTTGGGGGCAGCCTTTTTGTGATGCTCTTGCTCACCTCACCGTTTGCCAGCTCTCAGCGTCACTGTCCCTCCCCCTAAAGTAGTCCCTCACCAGGACGGTAGATGTTGTTGGGGCATCGCCATCTTACCAAGCACCCTCAGGATCTCTGGCCACCAAGCGGAGTTCGAACGCTCCGGAGATGTCCAGGTACAATCCAACGACGTATTTTTCCTCAGATTCTTCTACCTCTCTTCTCATGATCCAGCAATGCATCGACTGTTTCCCACACCTTCCGTGAAACCATACTGGATGCAGTATTCGTCCTATTTTCTCTCTCCATCCAATCCTTCATCCTCTTCACGACCAGTCTTTCCCCTAACTTTCCCAACCACGGGTAGGAGGGTCACCGGCCTGTAGGATTTGACTTTGCTCGGGTCTTTATCTTCGCTTTTCAAGAATACTTTCACTATTCCTTTCTTCCAGACGTCCGGAAACTGCCTTCTCTCAGCATCTTGTTGTACAAGTTCAGCAGCGTACCTTTGATTCGTCCGTACATCCTCTTGACGACTTCGCCCTTTATTCCGTCATATCCCGGTGCCTTTCCGGTCTTTCATTTTGTTTGACACATGCGGTCAGCTCTTCCTCCGTGAAAGTCTTCCTCATTTGCTCCAGTGCTCTCCTCCATCATCCCCCCTCTAACTTCTCTCTGTTGCTCAGTGTCTTCATCCTCCCTATCGTCCGGTAGCAGACCTTCGATCAATCTCCGATAGAGTGTCTTCCACTGTTTCTGTCATCGTTCCATCTTCGTTCTCTAGGCTGACCAATTCGATATCCTTCTTTATCTTCTCCGCAACGATCTTGTAAACCTTTCCCCATGGATCACCTTCTTCGTCTGCGATGAGCTTTTCCCACCATCTTCCTCTTCTGCTTCCTGATTTCCCAGATGTATTTCTGTTCTTTGATCCGGTAAACGCTCTCCTGTCAACCTCCCTTACTGGTTCTTCTCCAAATCCTGCTCTTCCCCCTCATCTTCACTCGTAATTTCTTCCAGATCTTCCGACCACCAATAGACCTTCTTCATTCCTTTAGTTGCCTTGGGAAACTGGTCCTCCATCAGGTTCAACGTCATTTTCCGTGATTTTCTCCGCATGAACCTCTGCTGTAGTCATTTTCCAGTTCCATTGACTTCGATACTTCTACGTAGCGCCTCGTCAAATCTCGTCCAGTTCACCTTCCTCAAGCAGTACGTTCCTAGTCTCTGCTCGTTTTGGTTACCCCGATTCTCCTGATCTGATATCACCCTTCATTGTGATAAGTCTGTGGTCACTCAAGGTCTCTTCCTGTACTGTCCAGTCTTTTAATCCTGCTTGAGATATCCCTCGTCGCTATCGTCACATCTATGTTCGACTTGCCTCCCTGTGTGTTTCTCAAAGGTCATCCACCTACTAAATTTGTTCAGCACCTGAAGATCCCAAGCCGAGACAACGTCTTCTACCTTGGACCCTTTTTCATCTGTAGAACCAACCACTGCGCCACAGTCCTGACCTCGCATTCAGATCCCCTCCACATAAGACTTCCTTGTTTCCTTTCTTCCTAATTATGTCCACTAACCATGTTAAATGCCACATCAATAGGTTCTGATGGCCTGCAGTATAGACTAATCAATCACTTGCATCGACTTTCCTCCTTGTTCCAACCTTACACTGACGCACGTTCCGCTTGTTTTCCACCTGCGTTCATGATTGCTCCGATCTTCTCATTCATCACAAAAAATTGCACTCCAGATATCTTCTCTTCCACTCCGGTCATGAAAAACTCTGCATCCAGAAATCCTCACTCTCCCACCCACTATGTATGGCTCTTGGACCAGGAGAACATCAATCTTATCTAGTAAACATCTCCTAATGGCTTCATCCATAGCTACCTTACTCCTACCTAAATTCCACTGGGCAATCCTACAGTCCATAATCAATCTTATCATTATTCCTCTTAACGGCCTTCTCGTACACAGGACACCTCCTTGAGCCTGCATCATGATTTAGGTCCCTCGACCTTCTCTTTTGCAGTTGGCACAACACACTGCTTCTTTCTTCTTCTTATTAGGGCAGTCTTTATAGTCGTGTTCCTCCGCACAGTATGAGCAACTAGGTTTCAGCGAAGTGCAATGCTAGAGAGAGAGAGAGAGAGAGAGAGAGAGAGGAGAGAGAGAGAGAGAGAGAGAGAGAGGAGAGGAGAGAGAGAGAGAGAGAGAGAGCGAGAGAGAGAGAGAGAGAGAGAGAGAGAGAGAGAGAGAGAGAGAAGAGAGAGAGAGAGAGGAGAGAGAGAGAGAGAGAGAGAGAGAGAGAGAGAGAGAGAGAGAGAGAGAGAGAGAGAGAGAGAGAGAGAGAGAGAGAGGAGAGAGAGAGAGAGAGAGAGGAGAGAGAGAGAGAGAGAGAGAGAGAGAGAGAGAGAGAGGAGAGAGAGAGGAGAGAGAGAGAGGAGAGAGAGAGGAGATGAGAGAGAGAGAGAGAGAGAGAGAGAAGAGGAGAGAGAGAGAGAGAGAGAGAGAGAGAGAGAGAGAGAGAGAGAGAGAGAGAAGAGAGAGAGAGAGAGAGAGAGAGAGAGAGAGAGAGAGAGAGAGAGAGAGAGAGAGAGAGAGAGAGAGAGAGAGAGAGGAGAGAGAGAGAGCGAGAGACGATGAGAGAGAGAGAGAGAGAGAGAGAGAGGAGAGAGAGATGAGAGAGAGAGAGAGAGATGTAATTAATTCTCAATCAGGAAATCACACAGTTATTCCTTTTATTCTCATGATAGCGATACATTTTACAAATTATTTACCCGATAGTAACTGCTCCAACAGAATATCTCTGTTTTTTAGATCCTATTTCTAAGGAATTTTTTATATCACAATAATATTATCTTTTCAATGTTATACAATATCTAAACCTTAGCTTATACTTTTCTCAAATTATAACAAGAATTAACACATTTGAATGGATTTTTTGCAATTGTTCAACACTATATGACAAAAATATAGTAGTGGTAATGTGCATTTAATAAATCGCCGTTAGTATGAATTGTTAGTATAAATATATATAATATATATACATAAAAAAATATTGAATATATAGTCTAAATTTTTAAAGATTTAAATGTTGGTTTTATATTCAGAATACAATTAATATTACCTACTCTTTAAAACGGGCCTGAAATTAAAAAATATATTTTGTAGAAATTTTGAATATCTGTAACTGTTATAGTACAAATGTATTGTGAAAAAACAAACAAGAAGAATTCGAGAAGCGGACGCAATATATATTATTAAAAATAGTAAAATTACGATATAGTTGATACATATTATTGGTATAGATAGATTAAAGAAAGACAAACTAGCCTACTTTTGAATAATTATATCGTGGACTTATACAGAGAAAACCTTGAGAAAAGTTGATGTAAGAAGGTCAGCAGAAAAGATTCCTCTCATTCCAATAAAGCACAACGGTCGTTACTACAAGCTACCTTTGATATACAATTAAATAGTACTAAATAAATACTAATCAGTATAGTCGTAAATACTAAGAATGAGATATCGTAATTAATTATTGAAAGTTAATTAATTATAGTTTGGGGAAAGAATGGTTGGACATTTTTTAAAGCAATTTGATACATTAAATTATATGGATATTCGCTAATGGATATTATGGATACACTATGAATAGTTGAATTATCATATCATAGTTTAATTACAACTAAATTGGGTTGTAAAACATAATTTTTGCTGCTTGTGTATTATAACAACCAAAATAAACCGACGGTTTTATCCTGAACCCTGCAGTACTTTGAGGCAATAAAGAGCACAAATTAAATATGAAATGTAGCACCAGCTTATTATTTACCACTGTGTTACGTCTAGTGTGATATATTATTTGAACAGCACAACGCGGTCACGTAGCTCATACTCGTATATCACTGGTAGTGGATTGATTATTGGTACTGTTCCACTGCAGCCATTCATATCTTATTGTTTAGTCATTCAACACACTCTCGTTTTTCACTATAGTTCTGCAGTCATAAATTATTTGCGATTATTGGAGTAACAATTACAGTTATAATATGTAAAGCACACATTCTTGTATTCCACAAAGAACAAGGAAAAACCGTATTCAGAGTTCTTAGTAGCCACGTGAATTCTATGCAGTAGCATTATTCAACAGCTAACGTTTAATATCTCTTTCCACGAACCTCGGCCTCCTAACTATATAATTTATAAGCTCTAAAAAGGAAACTGTCACGTCAGTACCTTATTTATTTATCAAGCACTCAGAGGTATTCCTTGAAAATGTTTACTCAACATTTTAATAATGGACAATGCCATTTTTAAAATTACGTATATTATTACGCAATAATATCGTTTTGGTTAGCACCTGTGTACTTAATAAGGTTCTTCTCAGCAAGGATAAATCCTTTCGAGATTTAGTTTGTGTCAACCCACGATATGAACAGAAACCTCAAATGACGTTCAAAGTTTGTTTTCTAGATAACAATTGTTTTATTTTTTAATACAAGTTGTTAAATGTTTTATTTTCTATAATTTAGTAATAGAAGATATAAAATACTGTTATTCTCTCTTTCTAGGATATCGATAATGAATATTATGAGGGGGTAAATCGTTTTTCGTTCTTTATCATTAAAAAATAGAAACAATATTACGTTTGATACCTAATGTTCTACACCGTTTATGTATAAAATTCTAATAAGCAAATAGAGCAAAATAAACAAATAAACAAAAAAAGTGGTGATATATATACCAAATAATTATGACAAAAGATACATTGTAGGTCAAAATAAAATCAGCTCTATTCACAATCAGCTCTAAAATTTAAAAAAAAAAACATGCTCATACAACAGTAAGCAATTAATGCATTTTTAGCACATAATAAAACAAAGTTCTGAAATTAAAAATTTTTTAACATTTCATGAATTATATATTTTCTAGGCAGGATTAGATCACTTTCCCGCGTAAGAGGATTGGCTGATTCTGTTTGTAAACTTTCATTGTATAATTACATATGTAACTATACCACACGATAGTATGTCATACAATTCTATTCAGTTTGCTCAAAAACTTATGCAAAACCCAATCCCATAAAGTTGCATTTTCCATCATCGATCTCTATTTTTCTCTACATGAAAATACGCTGCATGCGAAATTTCAAGCTATTTGGTCACTTCGTTCTCGAAATATCGTACTAACAGATGATCAACCAACCACGTTTCGTTCTGCATGTTTCGTTAGGCAGAAAGAGAAACGCCTAAATGGTATTTGTCCAGTTATACGCTTTGCTAAACGCTGTCAGTTATATCGAGGGATTGTTAAAATGAAACAAGTATTTTACAACATGGGTCATTTGACTCGTTACTTTGAAATGTTGGATAGTATTCTACCTTGAAGTTCCTATCGTGTGTTCTTTTTTATAACATATGCTGTTTATTTAGAATATTATTTGAAATGGAGAAATTAGTTTCTCTATCACATAAGTTTGTTCAGAGTTTAGATCGTCCAAAGATAAACGAGGCAACATTAAAATTCACCACTTAAGATTCCTTGTAACTGACAATATTTGCACTATACGATATAATCCTGTGTGGCCGAATTATATGATCCAGTTCGACATACACGTGGAATCCGATGTCGATTTGTCATTTAAAGTTAGGAATCGATGTCTAGGAGCGCTGTATCACTGAATAAAAATATCGAGATGTTAGTATAAAATGGTTGATAGAAGGTTTAAAAATGTACTGCCTGCAATGCCTGTTTAGATGGTGTGGTTTCCTTAGTGTTAAAGTTATTTATACACCTAAAGTAATGAGAAACCGCTTCAAATCTCCGCTAAGTTGTTTGATGTCCATTAATTGACCACGGTGAGTGACTGCATGTCTATGTGCTTTACCTTGCAGTCGTCTATGTTAATCTCACATCCCTTTGCCATTTCAACGCATAAATTCCTCACTCCATGCTATGTCATCACTGTCACGATTGCTCCTGTCAAAGTGAATACATAAACGCTTTCTGAATGCATTACACTGGTCCGGTTTATTGTCTATTACAATGTAGTAATTAACTGCTTACATATACAGTATAAAATAAATTTTGATACGTTCCTCAAATTAATGTTCTTGCAATACTTTATTAATTTAAAATTTAAAATTGATCTTTGAACCTATTTGTGATATTTTTTATGTCGGTTTTATACAGCTGATATTAAAGTTGTGTATGTTCCACAATTTAATGGTAAAATGGAAAAGATTACAGTTTAAATATTCATAATAAACATCAGAGGATAAACACGTTCACATGCACGGACACTTACAGATGACTGGTTAGGCTAATGGTGCTGATATTTTCCGCCTTCTTGCTTATGTTTGCTACCAGCGCGGCGCCAAATGTCTGCACTATACCTATTTACCTACGAGAGCTGTACTCAACTGCATGTTTTGTCATGCATATGCTCTGGGCATTGTTAAGTTAATGAATTCTTTAAAATCCACCTACTACAATCCTCTCATACCAGAATTTATGGATGATTGTTACAGGAGAAACAAAAACTACTAATAAAAGACAAACTGTTTTGCAACTCATTAATTATGATCGAATTATGTACAAATCAGAAGATGCACTTTTATTGTTATATTACAATGAACTAATGCATAAATTCCATTATAAATACATACTTGGAGGGGAAATTTTATTTCTTTAATGCGTTTATAGTTGACGTGTTTTATCCATCAGCTAGTGTTCACTTAAAAATCAATTGCTGTTTACATCGGCTTTTGTAAAATTTTAATTTTAAGAGTGTGAAATACTTAATTAAATCCACAAAACTGACGGAGGAAAAAGTCTATTCATATTTTAAGATATGTGTACAACTATTATAGAATTATTTTTTAACTCATAACAATATTCGTCTAATGCGTTTATATTTGATTAGGACAACAAGGTGATAGCCGTGCAGTATTTGGAAAATTCTACAATTATATATCAGAAACTGTTTATGAACAACATTTTCAGATTACAATCAACACAGAGTAATTGTAATATGAAGGAAGTGACCAGTACAAGTCATATCAATTGACTTATTAGTGTAGGTACGGTTGAATTTCTATTACATGCTTTATTTTTTATTATTCTTTATACGAAAAATGTTCTATCAAAACTAAATTAAATGCTTAGTAGCAACTTCCTAAAGGAAAAGGTTCTTCACAGATAGGGAAATATATGTTTCTTATATGTCTTTATCTTTTAAGATAAAAAATTGCTCTTACAATTATGTAAATATGATGTATGCTGGTGAAAATGTTGTATTTGGTTTTTGAAAACATTATATCAACACTTCAAATATTATAAGAATTGAGAGATATCAAACTATTAAGTAATTTTTAGTAACATATTGTGTCTACTTAGATAATAGTATTTTACTAACTTGACCGTACTTGTTGTACTTTGAATATGAAGGCAAAGAGCATTTCCTTAGTATCTGCAAGGGTTTAGCAATATTGTCTGGTATAAATGATGTACTTAAAATTTAATATGAAAAATTATTTTATGCTCAGTCTAATTTCTATGGTAATGTCAATGAGTTTCCTACTCCACTCAGAAGATAAGTGTTCTTCCAAATTTTAAAACATGTAGCAAATTAGTGGCATTCTTTCTATGTTTCAGACAAACAGAGGTGATGAGCATAAAGATTTGAGTAGAAATTTTGTAAGTGTAAACTATCTTAAAACATTCAATGGTAATCTAATGACCTTAAATCTTAGAACTGTTTCATTTGGGATCTATAAGTGGAAGGTTATGATTATATTCATTAAAAATATTCCTGGCTGGGTTTCTACCTCTTGTAATGATTCCACTCTTTGTTCACACGCCCGCACTCTGGCATGCTTTAAAAAGAACCTGTAGTCTAACATAATTATAAAAAAATAATAATATGTAATAAAATAAAATATAATAAAAATAACTAATTACGATATTTATACATTAAACTTTCATACAATTGTCCAATATATTGCATGAAGTGCTATATTCTAGCTAATTGAAATGAAATGAATCAAACATATTATGATTTTTTAGTATTATGAAATCGTTTTAGCTAGAGTTTGAGCAAATTTGCTTATTGTGATATAGTCCTCATCCTACAACTTATGGAAACTTGATAAATGACTTTACCTCCACATGACTGGCTGAACTAAAAAATATCGCAATTTCACTGTTATTATGAAATATGGCTTAAAGAAACCATAAATGTCATATAAAAACCCAAATAAGTTGAAAAATAGTACAAAAATGTATTTTCTAAATATTCAGCTTAGTTCATGGGCCTGCCTCTGCGCCATTTCGTTCCAACATGGAAATTGTTCAATTAAAAAAATTATAACTTCATTATATATATGTTTCAAAAGATATTGAATTCGCAAAAATGCTGTTGAAATTATGTAAAGATTTTGGAAACCCTTAATAAGCGATTAAATAACTTAAAATGAAGCAAGCAACACGTTTCTTTGTCATATGACATAACTTATTTCATTTCATCTGTCTGCTGGCATTTTTCTCACCATATTTTATATACAAAAGACCATTTTAATACACTCATATGTAAAGACATAACATTTATTTTTTATTGTTCAAGTGAACATATATTTTTAAATTCCTTCCGTTGTACAAAATCAGAGAAGCTGCATTTACTCAGTTACAACATGGCATGAAGTATTCTATACTTTTCATTGCCAATATTAAAGCTGCCATACTATGAAAGTGGTGAATAAATATTTGAAACTAACATGCTTTTTTGCTACTCAGTAAAAAATGTAAGTATTAGCTAGTTTAAATCTATCCTTGGAAAATATTTTATGTTTAATAAACAGCTGATCCCAACAGTATGCTCAGTTAAATTGTCAGTCAGGGTTACCAAACTTCTGCCTAGGAGGAAATAAATAGTCTTCAAAAAAAACCTTAAAAAAGCAGGTTGTTCAATTATTGACAATACCCACGAGGAAAGTGTAAAAGTGGTATTTTTGAAATCTGTTAACAATTTCATTTATTTTAAATAAAACAAAGTAGTAGGTGAATTGTAATGGCAATTTCCCCCTTATAATAGAAGCAGAACCAAAGCAACGGAAATAGGCGATATTTTACCGAAGGAGTATTGTAAACTTACGCAGGCTTATGCGTATATTATCTTGATCGGGACAATAAATTAAAATACTAAATGACCAGACATATTGTAGAAAGGAAATATATGCTTTAAAATGTAATTTTATTTATATTTATATGACTACATATGCATATATTTTACTAGTTAGGGCAAAAAAATTGAACCAAAACTATGGAATTATAAATATATGCGAGATATCGTGCGGACAGACAGACGTTGAAAGAAACTTTTTTTAAATTAAATAAGAAGTATATAAATTCTATTTATTCATACAATTCAATACGAAACGTTATTCTGAGACAATTTTGTTGGGTGTTAAATGTAAAATGGGGACTTTTCGGTGTCACTTCGTTTGAAAGTAAAAGTGAAAGTAAATAAGGTGAAGTAAGGTCTGTAAGTTCTTATCTAAGGGATTCTAGAGAACCATATTGAGACCGGTGTTGGCAGCTCCACCATTACACCGCAACTAATTTCTAACAAAGTGTTGGAACTTAAAATGTAATTAATCCAATCACTGACCGTAAACATGTGCTGCAGGGATTAAAAGAAATAGCTTTATCCCTTAAATAAAAATGAATCACTAAAAGTGTTGCAAAGTGCTAATCTCAGAATGGCTGGACCAATTCGGCTAATTCTTTTAAAACAAATATTTATTGAAGTATAATATTTGTTATACATGAAACCAAAAGTACATGAAAGGGTTTTTAAGGAGAGATAAGTCGGAAAATTTTCAAGGAAATCTTTATAATTCTAAAAATAATGATAATATTTGTTTTTTCTATTTCAAATGTAACTGACAGTCAACAGCTGAAGTTCGCCAAAAGGGCGTAACATATGTTTAATATTGTATAGCATTTAAATGTAAAAGAGTATTTAAACTAATCTCTTTAAAGCCTCAGGTCGCAGCTACGCTGGCTTGTTTAATTCACAGTGGCTGTTCATCATACAGGAATAGCAGCCACAGTGAATGAAATAAGCCAGCCTAGCCGAGAGCTGAGGCTTTCAAAAGATAAACATTCGTTTACATTTAAATGTTATAGAATATTAAACACATATCCTTGATCACTTAATATACTCGTAATGATATTGGAAAGGAGATTTTACTATCTGATTTGTACAACATATTATGCAATTAGGCCTACAAATTTAAACCCACATTGAAAATACCAGTTATAAATTCCATCTAGATTAACATAGCTGAGAATTTTTGGAGATAATGTAATCAAAGTTGGTTGGATTCCTTGATACTGTGTATTAAAATTTAATTGTGCATTAAGGAAACATAGTCAGACATATAAAAACATGCCTGAACGAGACATTTTTTCTCAGACCTAAAAGTGAGCAAGACTTCTATTAACAAACTCTAAACAAAGATATTTATACAAAAAAATGTAGAATAAACAATTATATTGGAATGGTGAATGAACTTAGCTTCAAGGATTTTGCAATTTTTCCATTATAATAGAAGCAGGACCCAAGCGGGGCGGAAGTAGGTGATTTTTTTTACCGAAGTAGTATTTTTTAAGCTTACGCAGGCTTATGTATATATTATCTTGACCTGGAAATCACATTAAAATACTATATTACTAGAAATATTTCAGAGCGGAAATATAGGCTGTTTTATTTTATTTTCTTCAGGAGGCTTATATATGCATACATTTTATAAGTCAGGGCTAAAACGAAATACATAATCCCATAGGATTATGAATAAATTAGACAGAAAGTAAATTTAAACATCGGAATAGACATTTTTAATCAAAGTAACTAATCAGTGGTACTTAAGTATGTATAATATCTTCATTGCACGAATAATGTAAATTATAAAACGACAATTGAAATATCTGATACCAAATATGATTTGTAATGGACGGTGGAGGCGCTTTTGGGCCGAAACAGGTCTTAAAAACCAAAGTAACATGGAAAAAACAAAAATGACAGCGTTTAATGCATTAGACTGGAGTTGAATTCGAACTGTGGAAATAGACAATTTTAGAGTAATAGCCCCTCAGTCCTATGTATAATCGAGTATAATTTTCTTCATTGGGACAACAAGGAAAACTCACCCTATGAAACTGTATATCAGCCGCGTTAATCTTGATAAAGATAGACATGAGAGTGTTTCCAAAGGCTTAAAGATATGAAACGATAATTTCTTCTCCTATTGTATTTTCATAGTTTTAAACATGTAAAACCGTTAACATAAAAATAGTTATATCATCATGATAAAACTAGGTAGGGACTTAAAATGAACACTTCGAGTGACTGTATA
Organism: Homalodisca vitripennis; assembly: GCF_021130785.1. Lineage (NCBI taxonomy): Eukaryota > Metazoa > Arthropoda > Insecta > Hemiptera > Cicadellidae > Homalodisca > Homalodisca vitripennis. Next base: position 81,695,992 of record NC_060212.1, on the reverse strand, counting down.
TAGCTAACTGATTTTAAAATTATTTACGTAACTGGTGGTTGTTTGCAATTATCAAACTAAAAATATGATCATTTTTAGCCCTTTTAAAAAGTGGCATTACTGATTATTTCGTAGGGAAAATTTCTCTATAGCTCAGAAAAAAATAATTATGCAAATGCAAATATTGTGTCAGATCTTGAAAAATAGTAATCTACACCATTGGCTTTGTTTAAATTTGATTTCTACATAATTTTAATGTGACGCACTAATATTAAATTGGTTATTGTCTATACGTACGTTGATAATAATACTTTAAAATAAAGTATATTACTTGACAAGCACTTTATATAAACTTTATAAAAAAGTACAAAAACAATATATAGTGCATAATCTTTAATACATGTCTTTGCAAAACTTTGACTGCCACAATCACAATTGTTTTGTGTAAATCTCCTTGGCTTACTGAAAAAAATTGTAGGTTATTGCGAATAAATGCAGTTCTGCTGACTTTGGCTCAACTTTCATTTCAATCAATAGTTCAAACGTTTTAGATTGAAACTAGTGTAAACGCCATGAACATAATAATAGTTAATAAGGTAGTAGGGTAATGTACCCTCCAGTTCACAATTGTGTACGGGTGCAAAAAGTTCCTGGATAGGGAAACGACGGGAAACATTCTAAACGCTTACTCATGCAAATATATAAACCAAGTAAATGTCTCGAATTATATGTTCATGTCCGAGTAATGTTGTGGAACGTTCTTTGTCAGATCCAATAACTTTAAAGGTGTTTTTATGTGAGCTTCTTACATATTTTTGTTACATTGGAATCAATAGTGGATTAGCTTATATGTATCAGCTATGCGTATGTTTCTGCAGTATATATTGCATTCTTTTTCAATATAGTATGCAGTAAGGAATCAGTAGAAATTAAATCCTTAAATTGTCTATGTATATATACCGGTTTATATTTCACATCTGTAATGCAATTCCATCCAATAATGATTTCAACACAACTGAATTTAGTATTAAAACGACATTAAAAATGAATTAATCTTGAAAATAACTACGTCAAGCTTTCCGGTTTCATCAGATTATCCATAGGTAAAATTAGATTGGTGCGACTGAGTATAGTATCACGTAGCAGATAAAATGAAATTGCACCTAAAAGTAATTAAGATTTCTTTTACTAATCACATCATGTAACGTCAACGGTAAAATGTAATTTTAAGTGTTTTCTCAGTAGATTATATTTTACTGTAGAGATCGAAAAAGAAGTAAAAATTAGAATATACATGAGGAAAATGTGGTTTCTCTCTGTCTACAATCATGCATTCTTTACCTGTGACCTGGGGATTCTTTCCGTGTTTTAAATTTAATTTCTCATTAATGTACTTTTATATTAAATCTCAAAACAAAGGGTACTTGAATATTAGTGCCAATATACTCCTTTAAAAACCATTCACACAAAGTTTTTTGTAAAAAAAAAAAAAATAGAGTGTTGTCAATTTTTTCATATGCGATGCCTCTATTTTAGGCATCTTAGTATAGTAAGGCACAGCTTTTTATACAACTGTATAAAGTGCTATCATTTCGTAACAAAGGATTAGGAGTATAATGAATAAAATTTTAAATGTGGTGTTTTATTATCTGCGTTATAACGTTTATTGTTAATTGTTGAATAAACTACGTGAAAACTTTTGAGATTTAAGACTTTCAGTTTGTAAAATCAAAATTAAATAAATAGGTTGAACGTGTGTTTAAAACTAAGTGTATTTCATATCTCCCCATGAAGTATTTAATTTTGTTGAAAAGGTCATGTCAGGCTCTAAGAAACTTTACTGAAAGAGCTCTTTTGTCAGTTCGTTGAATAATTTTGATATTTCATTTACTCTCTGCATACTTATTGTGCAAAGGTCTTTTCATTCACGAACCCTTTCTTTCAAATGAATCAAATATTTTTCAATGCATCCATTTAACTTCACATTTTCCTTGCCTGTTTCGTCACAATGGAAGCCGTATTTTTGCATAATATATTGCATTCTTTTGCATAATACTATATAATATTGCATACTATAATTTTTCTTACCCGAGTTTAGGAAACATTTCAAATTCAATAACACTAATAATAAGTAAGTTTTTGTAATATATATTTATATATTATACATTTTTTGTTTATTACTGGTTACGTACAAATTATCGTCATTTTTCTGTTAAAAATCTAATAAAATAGTTGTCACCAATGTAATATCATGAAACTATGATACTATTATCCTAAAATTTGATATTAAAACTAAGTTATCTCTCAAAAAGTGAGAAACCCAAACAACTTAATAGTGCCGCCTAATTAATAACAAAAGAATATGTTAGTAGAGAATGATAAAGTAAGTTTATAAATGTTATGAAAAGAAACATATCATTTTCTGCTTCTTATAAACGCAAAACAATATGGTTTTGATAAAAGGTTCTAGGTAGCAAAACATGCAGCATGAATGTTCCTCATAACTTAATCTTGTAGTTGAGACCAAGAAGATGATGGAAGTGGTCGCTAAGAGGAGGATAAGATCGTTAATATGAAATTTAAACTATGGGCATTTCTTCAGATATTTTGAGAAATGTTTAGTAAAGGAACAACTGATTCATACTGTTCTAGGAACAAAACTTTGCTTGGATAAATAATGCATAGGCTTTTATAGAATCAACGTTTGGTAAATGTATTTGCGAAAATATATTACAACATTTCTGTATATTAAGAAATATATTTGTATTTTGTGATGTTTGGCAGATAATAAATAAGTACTCCTAGTAAGTATCCAATTGATCGAAAACAGGTGTTTTTTTTATTTATAGACAACTAGGAAATTATACTATTGTAGGTTTTGTAGGAATAAATAAAATTCGGCAAAGTTTCTATTTTAGATCGCATAGTATTATATTGAATTGAATTTTACTTGATTTATCGAGTATTACATTTTTTATTTTAACGTCTGCAAATTATCCTGTTTATTTTTCTTGTGTCTGTGGTCCAAGTTTGTTATATTTAGTAAAGGATTTGTTTATAGTAGTAATGGTAAAACTATTGTTGTGATATTACGTATACAATGCTCTTGACCTAAATAAAGTAACTCAGAGGAATTTGGTAACCATAGCTACGACGTCTGCGATGAATACGCGTTCCAGTAAAATAAGTGACTCAGATAACAAGATTTCAGAACTTGTGTTTGTTTCATTATGACTGAGTGTGACTCAAATAACTAATATCCATAAAAACCTTTAGCAAATTTAACAGTGGTTAATTATACAGTAGTCAAATAAAAACAATAGAAAAGGACTTGAAATTTTTACATAAGCAACGAAATGGATATATGCAGAAAATAGTGATATGTAGCTCCAGCGTACAAATAAACACGACAGCCAAGATCATTAAGCGGAGTTGCGTCGACAAATATTGAAATATACTGTTTGTTCCCAAATACATATGGAACAATATTTTTTAACTATATACACACCATTAACTGTTTATAATGTGTTATTATTTGTGGAATAAACATTTAAGAGTAAATAGTAATTTATTTTAGAATGCATAAACTAGAATGAAGGCAATAGTGACGTAGTATTTCTTGATTAAACAACTACAAATTTATCTTAAACATCTGAATATAATTCCAAATGTGAATTAATTACTTTACTTTGATCTAAATATTAATTTTTCTTTAATAGAATACTTTGATTCAGACCTAACAGACACAATACTGATTAAATGATTAATTACATTTTTGGTTTGTAATTCCGAAAAGGGACTGTTTATACCCTGTTTATGTATTTAATTTTGATTACATAATTGGTTGCAAGATTTCAGAAAATTTTTGTTTAAGTTGCAGAACACATGTTAATTACAGTACAATTTGTTGTTTGTAAAACAAAGTTGAAAAACCAGAAAAAGCTTTGACAAGAAAGTTAGAGATGAAACAAGATCCCATAGACAAGACTAAAGACATAATTTAATGAAACAAGAGGATGTAAATAATTCCGCAAACTGTCTTGTGCATTCATAAACATTTACAAATGAACATTAATGCTAATGTTATAACTGTGATTGATCTTATTTCAGTTTGTAAAAGTTCGAGAATTAATGTTACGGTAATCACGTGCCTACTTTAGAACAGGATACATATACAAGTTAAATTTCCTTCGAAATAATTTGAAATATATTTGGTTAATATCATCATAAATATTGAATCATTATGTTGCAAACCCTAGATAGTAACTTTGAATAGTACATTTTAATTTATTACGCCAATAACAATAAAATAAGAATAATTTTCATTGAATAATAGGTATTTAGTACCTTTTCGGTGATAACTATTTCGTTATTTTCATGCATTCTTTCAGGTTCCTCGATTCTTCGTTGTAAGGGTTTATCAAAGTTAACCTTACACACATTTCTTTGTCTTCGCTAACGTCAACGATTTAGTTTACGAATTGTGATTTTTAATGATTATTTGCAATATTATAAATATTTTTAATGACCATTTAATAAGCCTCACAAATTTTATCCGGGTTGAAAATAGACTTCATGATAGAAGATTTTCGGAGAGCTCACTTTGCTACACAGAATACATTTATAAATTTCAAGTGCTTTCTACCATAGATATAACAGAGATATTCTAGCATACATAACATCCAGACTCTAACTGTGGTGAATATTTATTGATAAACACGGACAAAAAACCTTTTGAATTTAGATTTTATCTAAACAATTTAAATAGTATAATCGAATGAGTTGTACACAAATACAAACGAAATAGAGACAACTGCAATTTGTAATTTTAACATATAAGTTGTGTTCATAAATTAAGTATGGTTAAAAAAAAACAAGTAAAACAATCTTTTTCAACACAATATTATTTCTACATGAAAGCTGAAACCTTAAAATATTTTTCTTTGGCCAAATTCCAATTTAAGTTATATTGATACTATACCGCGTGTTTTAAAAGTCCCACTCCACACTCCCCCATTAGCTTTTTTATTAATACATATGGGTTGATTTACGTTGGGGATGTTAATTAAACCAACTGAGGAGTCTTGACGTATTAAAAGTTTTGATTCCCTATCCAAAATGGGGTATTTTAGGGCCAAGTCAAAATTTTTAAATAAGAAACCGCCAGCAAGTTATGACTTATTTTAAAGCTATTATAAACATAAGAAGAATGGCGCAAAGTAGAGGTTTGTAATGTTATTCTATTAAATTCCGTGGCTAATATGTTATAAAACCCCCACAGTTTAAACATATATTTAGGTTTACTGCAAGGCAGATAAAAAGTTTACTCACTAGTTATTTTAAGAACTTAGGACACAAAATTATAAAACAAGTTATTACAAGAATGAACAAGCATAAAAAACCTTGATTAACATATAATTTATTAGGATTTGTTTTGTCTGACTAAAGCCCATTAGGAAGTCCTGTGAATGGGCTTCCAGATGAATTTTCCATGTCATCTCTACTTGTTTACCAGTTAGTATGTGAGACACATTCACTCAAGTTACTTTTTCAAAGTTGTCCTTGACAATCGCGTTTAAAACCGCTGGCAAGGGTGAAATATAATTCTTTTACATAAGGATAAATTTAAATAATATTGTCTTTAATGATAATTATTTATGATCTATAACATTTTTTATTAAGCCTCTTAATATGTGCTGGCATTTATGTAATACATAAAGTAACGTAACAGTAAAGTAGATATGAAGGAAACAGGATTTTTCCGGACATTTGCCATCGTTCAGTGAAACAATAAATCAGTAACACTACGTTTCGAGATCTGCAATCTGATCTCTTCTTCAGGTAAAGAACTAACCTAATACATAATATTACAAACTAGGTTAAAATAAACAAATCTTACCAAAGCTTTGTGGCACGCGTAAGTCAGGAATCACAACCTACATGTTGTTTGTCAACTTCACTAACTCTATAAACATGCACTTAATAAAAAAACTATACAAAACACTAATCATTAAAACTGAACTATGGAATACAGGTCACAATACGTCTTCATTCGTCTACTAACCACCTACGACTGACCAAAGGGGCTAGCCAATGGTAATCGTGACGGCAGACTAAAACAAGATGGCGGAAATAAAAAGGAAAGAGGACAGGAATTGGCCCTTTCGTTATTATTGGTTCATGCGAGATGAACTTCTTAAAACCATATTGTGACTCCGCATTGGTTTATTACAAATTTCTGATCCGTTTGATATTTTTGGTTTTCTCTTTAGTTCATTTTTTAGAATTGGCAACCAAAGCGGCCTAATCTCGACTGATGGTTGACTGATTGGTTGGTCTGCCAATTTAATGTATGTTGCCTCAATTAATTTCCTTTTGAATAAATGTGGTCTTCGGACCAACAATGGTGTGCAATTTTTGACTTTTCTGTGAGACCCTTTCTCGTGTTTTCTTTGTGCTCTTTTATCTTATTTTATTATACACAGATGCTCAGAAAGGGTCTCACAGAAAAGTCAAAAATTGCATACCATTGTTGGTCCGAAGACCATCATATGAATTGGGATGAAACCAACATAATACATCGGGAACCACATTTATTCAAAAGGAAATTAATTGAGGCAACATACATTAAATTGGCAGACCAACCAATCAGTCAACCATCAGTCGAGATTAGGCCGCTTTGGTTGCCAATTCTAAAAAATGAACTAAAGAGAAAACCAAAAATATCAAACGGATCAGAAATTTGTAATAAACCAATGCGGAGTCACAATATGGTTTTAAGAAGTTCATCTCGCATGAACCAATAATAACGAAAGGGCCCATTCCTGTCCTCCTTATTTATTTATTTCCTTCCAACGGTCAAAAACAAATTTACATTTATTAACTTATAATAGATGATTAAAACATACTTAAACAAAAGGGCCAAACCAAACATGCAACTGGACTCTAAATCAGATCTAGGCATAATTAACGTATAAATAATGTAATAAGAAAGTATAAATTATATTAAAAATTAGTGAAAGTATATAATAAATTAGTGATAATATTAACTTAATACACTACTGTAAGGTGTGATACAATATGGAGAAACAAACAGACAAATAATAACAATGCAAATAAACTATACAATTATCAACAACAATGAAAGATAAACTTTAAATGATAACAAGAGTAAAAAAATATTAACATTAATGACTGATAGTGGTAAATAAAAAACTGAAAAAAATACAAAATATTTAACTTAAATGCATATATAACTTAAATGCATGCACATTACTGTCTAAGACGTGACATATGAATAAATAAAGAGATAAATAATAACAGTGCAAATAATCTATATAAAGTAAACAACAATGGGGAAAATACTTTAAGTAAATAACAAGAGTAAAATATATATAGGTACCAACAGAGAAAAAAACTATAAAAACAACAAATGCAAGCAATAAAATGTAAATATATAAACCAAGAGGCACAGTCGTAATTATAAATGTGTAACAAAAAACAACCAGAAACAATAACAGAGCAACACAACAAGAATAATGGGGGGAAAGTTATCAGACGATATGCAAGTCATGACAGGCTAGTCTCAACTCTCTCTTGAAGGCATCACAGCTCATACCAAAGAAGTCCAGATGTCTGGGGAGGTTGTTTGCCAGGCGTTGAAGACGTGGAAAAGCACTGTGGTACATGTACTGTGTGGTGTAGTGCCGCCTTGCAAACAGCTGGGGGTGACGAAGAAGACGTGATGCCCGGAAGTCCAGCAATTCGAGCAGATCAGGTGCATCAATGACAGAGCAGATCAACTTCTTCAAGAAAAGCAGATCATGAACTATACGTCTTGAATGGAGAGGTTCCAAGTTAAACTGAACTCGAAGGTCATCAATCGGCACATTACGGTACTCAAAGCCCAGCCGCAGCCCAATCAAACGAATGAAGCGGTTCTGTATGTTCTCAAGCCTATCAATGTGACCAATAAGGTAAGGGTTCCAGACAGTAGAAGAATATTCAAGTATGGGTCGAACAAGGTGGACGTAGAGGATGTTCAGTGCTCGGACAGAAAAAATATCACGACTGGTCCTAATAACAAAATAGAGTGCTGCATTAGCCTTTTTGGAAATGTGATTGATATGCTCATGACAACTTAGGTCGGAAGCAAGTATGACACCCAGATCCTTTATTTTAGAACAACGTGCCAGGGGTTGATTATTAAGGTAATAATGATAAAGAATAGGAGTATCCGACCTAGAGAATGTCACAATAGAGCACTTGGAAATGTTCAGAAGCATATCATTAACGTCGCACCATTCTGCAAGCAAATCAATACTCTCCTGTAGGGACACACAATCCTCCACAGATGAAATTTCTTTGAAAATTTTAGCGTCATCAGCAAAAAGTAGAACATTTGAACCCACACATTGAACCAGATCATTAATGAAGATTGTGAACAACACTGGCCCCAGTAGGGAACCCTGAGGTACACCAGAAACAGCTGGGAAAGGTTGGGATAGTGAGCCCGCCACTCGCACCTGAAGAAAACGGTCCCGTAGATAACATCCCAGCCAACTCAAGAGCGCCCCACCGACACCAACAGCTCTGAGCTTAGCAACAAGGTGGTTGTGACTAACTCGATCAAATGCTTTCGAGAAATCTGTGTAGATGGCATCAACTTGGTGTGAGTTAGAAAACGCTTAGAGGATACTATTTTGAAAAGATAAGAGGTTTGAGGTGGTCGAACGCCCTTTGACAAAACCATGTTGTTCCTTCCTTCCTTTTTATTTCCGCCATCTTGTTTTAGTCTGCCGTCACGATTACCATTGGCTAGCCCCTTTGGTCAGTCGTAGGTGGTTAGTAGACGAATGAAGACGTATTGTGACCTGTATTCCATAGTTCAGTTTTAATGATTAGTGTTTTGTATAGTTTTTTATTAAGTGCATGTTTATAGAGTTAGTGAAGTTGACAAACAACATGTAGGTTGTGATTCCTGACTTAGGCGTGCCACAAAGCTTTGGTAAGATTTGTTTATTTTAACCTAGTTTGTAATATTATGTATTAGGTTAGTTCTTTACCTGAAGAAGAGATCAAATTGCAGATCTCGAAACGTAGTGTTACTGATTTATTGTTTCACTGAACGATGGCAAATTTCCGGAAAAATCCTGTTTCCTTCACAATCCTTCCATCGTCAAAAATAACCTTCAAACAAAGAAAAGTAGATATATTTTATTTTACCAGGCGAGGTAAGGATAAGAAGCCCTCTCTCACACTTAACCTGGGGACCAACAGCTTAAAGGTCACTTCCGAACCACCACCAATTGCCGGGCAGTAGGGCTGCTTGCAAGTACAGGATCTTTCAGCGTTCACCCATCCAAGCAGCAGCCACGCTCGACGCTGGTTGATCCTGTTTTCTTGCGATAACAGTTGTACCCGATACACTGCTCCATTGGCTAAGTTAATAATATTGTAATGCAATTAACTGAGAGAGAAGCAGAGAAGAACGATGAGGAATGTATGTGTTGTTAAAAGATAATATGGTACAGTTCACAAGAGAAGAATGTTGGAGTGTTCACTTCTCGGTATACACCTATACCATTAAAGCGCTCTCTCGGGGAGAATATAATAGTGATAAACAAGCTCTTTCCTTACTGCTACAGCTACTTGTTGGTGGAATGTAACTGGTTCGAATGCTTACAGATTTCCGTCATATTTAAAGTAATTGTGACATGGCATTAAACAATTATGGACACGAAGTGAGCTGAAGCTCGCTATAATGGTTTAACGTTGGAAATAAATAAATAAATAACAATACCCACACATAGTTAACCACGTATAATAACTATAACGTTTATTATAATCTTTTTCACCTATAAAGTTCACCAGTTTACATAGAAGTCTAGAAATGTCCTGTTGTAATTATTCCCTTCAGTCGACGTTTAGAATCTAAAATCACTGTTTTCGTCATTATTTAGTAGTATATATTACACAATAATCAAACACTGTTGTTTGAACTCATTGCTTCTATTCTAAAGTATTGGATGTATGGGGCATAGAGGATTATTCATAGGTGTATTGCTAATACTACACCCAAATTACAGCCACTTTTATTAAAATAAATTTCTATAAAAGATTCTACACGAAGAAAAGAAAAGTAAACCTTGGCAAGAGGCAAGAACCTCGTGCGTTTGTTCGTATACTTTTGTACGAAAGTAAAACATACCATATTTGCATAAAAACTTGAAATGATTAAATCTGAAATAAACCAAAAATAAATGTAAAATCTTATATGTTGTTGCAACACCATACTAGTATTAATGTAACTAATACAATTATAAAAGAGATATAACAGTTTTTGTAGCTGAATTTTCTTGAACACTTTTAGCAATATTCTTAATTTATTCAATTGATTAATACATTAATTTAGGTGTTAAAATTCTCTAAGCCGGCTTTATTTTTTTTAAATATCTACAAAGTATCAACCTTTTTCTTCACACTTATAAATTAATTTAAAACTACAATTTGTTAAATAATATGAAAACAATAACTGTAATAGTTTATTAGAATTAGAACAATAGTAGAGTACCGTGTGAAGTAGAGTCAATAAGGTCGGCTTGAAGAATAAAACTTGATACCTTGTTATCGAGTAATAACGATGCAAGGTACGATATCTGTCACGTTTCTTATTCCGTACTCGGATATCATCGTTATTGGTTACGAAATATTGCACGAAAAGAACGTAACGCATATAAATTGTATATTGTACTGAACTTCATATTTTGTAGTGATTTATAAAAATTAGTCTTACATTTTTGCTGCGCGTATCTTGAGATTTACTACGACAATACTCATTGAACCACCCTTATAGTTTAAGTAGAAAATAACTACTTGAACTAATAGACTTCATTAATTATATTCTGCAGTAACTTTTAATAACGAGAATTACGTAAGACAAATGGAAGGTAACTGAGTTATACTTCACGAGACGTAAGATTAAATTATTGAATTAATTTTATTTTGATATATTTTCCTTTCCAGTCTGGATGCTGAGAGCTGCTTTGAATTGCATAAGCACACAACCTACATTTTCTTGAAATCTATATGGAAATGTTCCATAAAAAAGAATAAGATCCTCAACTGTGGTAGTTGTGTTTGGTGTTGAAATAGGAGTATATCACAAGAGTCAAAGATATGATATGATACATTTAAAAATAAACACTCCAATAATATACTTTATATTTTTGTTAGGCCTTTTCTGTTCAAGGAAACACATCATCAGACCTATTTGTGTTCCTGGACCACTAAAGGCCTCAAAATAATAAAAGGTTTATAATTATTGGGTGATTGCTTTCAAATTTATTAAGAATATCAATAAGAAAGAGCTTCTAGAATGTATATGATATAATGTTTCTCATATGTTATTGTGTTTTGGAATGTCACTAGTACAATTAAACGCCAGACACTTTAATGTTTATTGCGTCAGTTAATCATATAAACGCCCTTAAAATCGTAACTTTTAGCCTTGTTATATGCTTGTTTGACGATGACGTAATTGTAAATTATTTGTCTGATGGTCGGTTATACGTGTATCAAGCTAGAAAACATGTAGTCTGGGGGGGGAAAACGATAGTTTCATATTTTAATCTCTTTTAATGCCATTCTATTTCAACCTCCACCTTAATTAGCGCAGATGAAGATCGATTATTTTCTTAGAAAATATTACTATCAATTTCAAGATAAACCAGGATATGTGCTTCTAAAATTTAAATCAGCTATTGCCTCCTGGACTTTTATGTTAAGAAAAAAAGGATTGTACAGTGCAATCTATTATTGTATTCAGAATTAATTACCTATAGCTTGACATTACTCCAGGTTGTAAAATGTCCATAATTCACTTGCATTGCTTTAATTTTGAATCATATCTGCATGAAAATATTATGTAAATATTGGTTTGAACATAAAATATATAGAAAGAGAAGAGGGGCAGAATCAAAGAGATGTATATGATAAACATACTGATAAATATTTTAATATATAATTTCCATATAATATAATAACGCAAAGTATGAAATTAGTAAATGTTTTATTTTATATGGAAAAATGTATTCAATGAAGGGTTTTCCTGTTGCATTAATTGCAAAAGGATTTTCGTTAAACGTATACAAGTCTCTTGCATGTTGCTGCTTTATTGTATTGAGTTTTATTTATTCTCCCTCCTCACTCTACGTATTCTGAAATGATGTATCATTCATCTTTACTAAAAAATCAGAATATATAATTACCACAACTACACATGTTATTTTCCAAAGTATTACATATTGTCACCGTTGTGTTTGGATAATAAATCTAGCTTTTTATATTAAAAATTTCTCCAAAAGTTACTGGAGCCCGCACGTTTTGTGGATCCCAGAATTAGTCCTTTTCGGTCTGTGCACAGATTTCATTTCTGGAAATAAATTGCAAATAAAATAATAGGAAACAATAGTTTTGTTATGCATCATAAAAAACCAACATAAACCCGTAGTCTTTATGGTACCAGTGCTGTACATGGAGGCGATAAAGAGTAGGAATAACATGGAGGAGTTATTGTATAATAAATGTATTGTATTTTATAACAGTAACATCAGTTGCATACTAAGATCAGTTTTACTATGCGACTACGCCAATTTACGGCTTGTTTGATATATTAAATGTAAAAAATACAACTTTGTTTACTCATGAGCTACATGAGTTTGTGGCTTGATGGCTTGATATTTTGTCTATTGACTATGATTCATTAGTTATATGTGATTACATCCTAATTTAATGTACCCTTCAAAGTGTGAGCATTGTTCTTTAACTTTGTTTTGAAGTCTCAAATGTTTGTATTGTACAGGCAATTTTATATTTAAATATTACTGAAAATGAAACCAAGTATCATTGACGTTTATAACATTAGCATTTTCTGCATTATTTTTAGTTTTACTTGTAAAGTGGCAAGCAACGTAAATTGAACAATTTTGTATAGTTTCAACTGCAATAATTTCCTTTAGAGGAGCTTTGAACTTTGGTGTTCAATTTCAGACGAAGTAATATTTATTTCGCTTCGCAAATATTCTTACTGTCTGTAGTTTGCTATCCATAAAAGCTGCCTTTTACTTTAATCGATTGATTGATCAAATTCAAACTGCAAGCAGGTAGTTGCTGTTTAAAAATGTATTTCTAAATATTTTATACTAATATGTATATCGTTCTAATATTACATGGAATATAGACAAAATCCTGCTTTTTGCAGGAATACATTATGTTTTGTAAACTGGTAGTGTACCTAGAGTTATTTGTTATATCACAACATATTTAAACTGCTCACCCATGTTTTAATAAGACATGCACGAGGGGTAGATATACGGGATTTTATCGCTAGAGATTTACAATTATAAAAGCACAATAATTCATCGGTTATTAATTAACAGTGTGGTAAGAGTCTGAAGTTATTTCAATTAAAGTACAAGTACTAGTTCAATATAAGTACAAGTGAATCTGTAATACAATAGTGACTGGTAATTAAGGTCAACAAATATGTTTTTTTTTACATTTAAAATATATCAAGTTATTAAAACTCATTCAATATTTTATTTTCATTTGCTAAACTAACCTCAAAACTTCATCAGATCAGTTAATCACATAATAAATTACTTTGCATTATATTTAGCCTTATTGTTAAACGTTGTTTTTCATCACATTAAATCTACCAACTCTGTGTAAGCTTTAAATATATAAAAATAGATTTAAAATAAAATTTTATGAAATTATGTGTTAATGTTTTAATAAAGTTTAAAATTCTTAAATTTAATTTTATAAATTATAGTAAAAAAGTTAAATTTAGAGTTTGTTATTTTGTGGATACGAGAAATAATGATATCGAATAATTATAAAATATAAAGCAATAGGTTATGCTCCCTGTTAGCACAATTTCTGTTAAAAATAATTAATGACTTTCATCCGCATGTATAAAATTTAATCTAGTTGTCTTTTTTTCTTTTACAGAAAGAAGGATGCGATGATTGCACACCTGCTGTAAATTTTCTTGTCAACCACTCTAAGGATTGAAATAATTTAGAGTATAATATTAAATAACATAAAAATATACCAGGGTGCCATAAATAATAAACAGATCATCAAGACTACGCCCAATATTCTTAACGCTCCTTCAAGAAATATAGAATCCACATTCTATAAAAAAAAATATATATATATAAAAAAAGTCTCGGACTTATAATAATGTAATAAAAGTTAGTGGTACCGTTTTAGAGGGGAAATCATAAACAAGGATCGCTAAATGGTTTCGTAGCCAAGGAAGAAGAGCTGCAGAGATTTATAAACTGTTTTAGATATCCTAATTATCCGCAAATGTAAACTAAAGTTACATAATATGTATTAATGTTCCCAAGCAATATCATGGTAAAGTTCGTTATTGACGCCAATTAGAGCATAAAAAAGTAAGGCGAATGCACCTTTTTGTTTAATGAGAGAAATGGTGTATAATATAAATGGAAAGATGGGTGCTTTTTGGCATCATTTGAGACATTGGAGTGGAACCAGTTGTGAAGCTAAGCTAAGTGTATAAATAAGTAATCCTTGCGGGATAATTGAATTTAACGTAAATTTGCATACAGGTTCTGTGGAGTATTAAACTATTAAAAGAGCAAAACTCTAGATATAAGAACGTTTTCTGTATAACAACCCATAATAACTCACGAATGCACTAATTTGCACCAAACTTGGTTTGGAAATTATTGAAGGCTAAAATGGGAAGGATTTAATGTTACATTAACATAAAGAAGACAGGATAAACACATTCACAAGCACGGACACGTGTAGGAAAAGAGACAGGGTAGACTAATGGTGCTGATATTTCCGCCATCTTCTCTATGTTTCCTACGGGCGCGACGCGTTGCTAATTGTCCACTCTATAGCCATCTATAGGCATGGCGGAGTTTCCTACACTTCAATATAATCAGTGTACATTGTAATAGATCATTAATTTTACTTTATATTAATAATCACTAAAGCACCAATAATATATGTACCACATAGTTTAATATATTTTACCTGTCTATTTTATAATATAATCATTTTTACGTACGCACAAGTTTTATTTAACATTTTACTTCAAATAAAAGTAATCACTAGCACTAAGCGCCAGTAATATATGTGTTTAGTTTAATTATCTTTTCCTCTCTATTTTATAAAATGAACATATCATGATTAAGCATGCATAATTTATTGTTTAGTATATTTCTTTATTTTAATAATCACTAACAATAATATATTTAATTAGATTAACTGTTTTCTCCTTACCATTTTAGACAATCATAATACACGTTTACGTATGCAAAAATTATTGCTGTAATTTCTGTTAATTCGTCATTGAACTAAATGTATTATAGCTGGACAGTTATAGTACTGTAGTTCCATGTCTTAATACTGAATTAAAGGTTTATTTGATTACTTCTGAAACATTGATTACTCCTTATGAACACATTTTAATTCATGATCTATTACAGCATAATTAATTAATATTAAAAATGGATAGTGCAGTGCAAAGTTTCATTTTAGTTTCTTATTTAATTGGTGGGAATAATTAATTAAAAACTATTTTGTGTTTATTTCTCCAAGAAGTCACTATCAAACTATTATATGAAGCGTTAGCTTTCACTGAGTACTATACCAATTGTCTGTTCCATTATCTGTTTTAACAACAAGAGTACTGTAAAGCTAAAATACAAAAGTATAGATGTTTTTCTTAAATCATAAACACTCTCCAACTGAGATTAAATCATACTTTAGTACTTTAGTACTTTAGTAGAAAACCTATCATTTCATAATATCGGGCACTACAATTGATTAAGAACACCAATGCAGACGCAAATAACTATTTATAATTAAAATGTTGAGAACCATTCATTAGAAAACGTAGTTTTAATTAAGAAAGTATATTTGGAATTTGATTTTCAGGTGTACCATGGTATTCGTTCTCATTTAATAATTTTAAAACTCCAGAAAATAATTCACAAAAATCTCATTTCTCTTCTACAGTGTTTAAATGGATTTCTTAAACTATCCATTCATTTCTTGGCCCCTTGAACTCGTATAGTTTGCTCAATTTGACTTTATATATTGTAAATTTGTAAATAAATAAAACCTTCAATTAAATTATATTTATAAGTATAATCATTAACAAGTTTATTATTAATCAAATTTGCATACTCTATGTTAAAATTACTTGCGGTATTAGTGGAGGTTTACTGGTGTGACTAAGATAAAGGACTTGAGAGCAGTTGTTGATCCTTGTCGCTGGAGGAGAAGGGAATGTTGAACGCGCTAATTGGATAAAGGATCTTGCTCGACTAAGCGGTTAAGCCCCTTGATATAATACAGTGTGTGCATTTGAGCAAAAACCATCGTAATATTAACGTAATTAATGCACAAAATATTCCTTATACACTGTATTTCATGGGCCAACTCCATAATGCAAGTTTTCCACCTGAAAAGTTATAAGTTTCTGATTTCATTTAGTCATTTTCGCATTATATAAGTTCAATGCATTTTGAATAGCTTCAAAATTTTGGAATGGTTATAATTAATTATGTCACTAATTTATATTATACGTGTATAGCATTGTTAAATAGGCTAATTTTTATAAGTTTTAGGTGAGTAGTATTTAGTTATCTTTGCTTATTTAAATGTGACATTGCAAAAGTTCAAACATAATATATTAATTTATCAAATACAATTCTTAAATTACATATTTTCTTTAAACCTTTAGCCTTCAATGCTGTGATTTACCTTTACAAAGGCCATTTACACAGAATGTTCTAGAACTGAACAATCATTAGCTTTAGGTTCTGTTTCACACATATTATTATTGTTGTGCTGTGTCACAGTCAGTTGCAGTCTGCTTGTTTAGCTTGTCTCTGTCAACTGTGTCTACGACTTGTGACTGTCTGTCACTTCAATCCGTGAGGCGTAGCACAGCTACTAGTTTTCGAGGTTATGAAATATTTGGCTTCTTCTGCTCTTGACATTATAATAGACTAGACGAGCGTAAATATTTATATAGAATTATAGTCTATTCTGAACTTTTAAATACGATCAATGGCTATTTGGATGAAATGGCGATTTCCATTATATAAATCTTTTGTTCGATACCGATTACAATTTTATTTATAACGACTGGTTTTAAATGATGCAAGAAAATTTGTGATCGTAGAAAAATATTTTACCACTTTCACTCTCACTTTAATCCTTGCGTTAAGCTCATATGCTAATACCGCTTATTCCGATTCACTTCAAAGTTATTCAATGTTACTGAACGACCAAAAATACTGCAAATTGTTAGACTACAAAATGTTACGAAGGCAGTTGCAACTAGCTAGTTGGAATGATGTTTATAATGCAGATGATGTAGATTTATGTGTATCAAATTTTACAAAATTTATAATAAATGTTATGTGTCTTCTTTTACGTTAAAGAAATTAAATAGTAAATGTAGAAAGAGGAATGTATGGGTCACAGATAACTTGGTACAAATAATCAATAGGAAAAATTGCTTATATAAGGAATACTGTAAAAATAGATTAAATGTAGCATTAAGAAAAGAGTATAATAATCTTTCAAGGTATGTAACTGGGCAAATTAGGAGAGCAAAATTGGATTATTATTCTTCATTGATTGACAATTGTAAAGGTGACTCCAGGAAATACTGGAATTTTATTAAAGGCATTGTTAAAAACAAAAGAAGTTCTCTTGTCACTATAAGAATTAATGGTAATTTAGTTGATGTTAGTGGTAATGAGTATTTAATTGCTAGTGAGTTTAATAATTATTATACATCTGTTATTCCTGAATTAAAAAATAAAGCATTTGATTATGACATGTTTATGGAAAACTGCAATAATGAAAATGAATTAGTTGGAAGTTTTAATTGTACTTACTTGGACGTGGTCAATTCAGTCATATCAATAAAAGACAAACGTAGTACGGGTGTGGATGGTATTAATATACGTACTGTTAAAAAAATCTTGATGTATTTGCTCCTCTTTTGTGTAATATGTTCAAAAAATCTTTAGAACAAGGAAGAGTACCTGATGAGTTCAAATTGGCCATTGTAGTCCCTATTTTTAAGTCTGGTGATAAATCGGAAGTATCTTTTTACCGCCCAATTTCCGTTATTAGTGTAATAGCAAAGATATTTGAGACAATAATTAAAAATAAAATACTTGATTTCTTTACTCAAAGATCACTCTTTTCTGGTAATCAGTATGGATTTATTCCTGGTAGAGGGATAGACCTAGCAGTTGAGAAAAATGTGAGTTCTATTGTAACTGCATCAGATAAATATAAATATATAGTGGCTGTTTATCTAGACTTTCAAAATCATTCGATGTATTAGATATTAATTTGTTGTTGAATAAATTTGGGAAATTTTGTTTTGGTGGATTGGCTCTTTCATGGTTAAAATCTTTTTGTATAGGAAGAAAACAAGTTGTTAAAATTAATAATGTTATTAGTGATTCATTGGAATTGTACTTTGGCACAGCTCAAGGCGGAGTCCTGGGACCTCTTATGTTCCTTGTGTACATCAATGACTTGTTAGAATTAGATATGTATTCAACTTTGTTTGCTTATGCTGATGACACTGCACTAGTGTGCTCTGCCTACAATAAGCAATCAATACAGTTTAAGATTAAAAAAGATCTAGATAAGGTCTCTCAATGGCTGTCAACAAACCGACTTTTGATAAATTCTACTAAGTCTAAGTGTATAGTTTTTTATGATTATCACCTCACTAATGAGCATTTACAACGGGAATTTAATTTGATGTGTCATAAGCACCAGTGTATTTATAATTGTGCTTGCAGTAATATTGAGATAGTTGACTATGTAAAATATCTAGGCATGTATATAGATAAACGCCTTAAATGGGACCATCACATTAATTTTTTATCATTGAAATTAAGAAAGGTAAATTATGTTTTGTATCACCTTAAAGGTTTTGTAAGATGTGACCAATTAACGAATGTTTATCTTTCTTGGTTTGAAAGTCTAATGAGGTTTGGAATTATTCATTATGGCGGAGCCTACAATTCTTGTTTAAGATCAGTTATTAAGAATCAAAGGCATGCTGTAAGAACCATATACAATGTAAAACGCATGGACAGAATGATCTACCTTTTTAAAGAAAAGAATATATTAACATTTGAGCAACTTCATAAGTATTTAGTAATCTTGTATATTACTAAATTTATTTACCAATTTGACCTTAGAGAAAGTAATAGAGTCACTAGAGCTAGTCAACATATAGTTTTAAGAGTTCCTTTCTTAACTAAAGAATCAGGTAGACACCAGTTTTTGCTATTTGGGTCCCAGAATATATAATAACTTCCTGCTGCACTATGGCGATAGAATTATGTTTGAAAAGAAACACAAGATAAAGATGAAAGCACTTGAATATTTGAAAAGTATGCCAGTTGAATAAACCTAAAGTATTGTTGTTTAAACCTTGAATATTTATTTTTTTTGTTATGCTTGTGTTTGTTATATTTTGTATATTTTATATTTGTTATGCTTTGTATATTTGTTATATTTTGTATATTTGTTATATTTAGTATATTTTATATATTTGTTATAGTTGTATGAAAACAAGACAGTAATTATATAAAGGATATAGACTGCTTAGCCTGTACCGCTTGTGCCTCATAGTGGTAAACAATCTAGTATGTGGTATTGTAGTATTGAGCTTGATGTTAGCATTTAAAATGTAGGAAAAACTAAAAAAAGAACTGCACTCCCGCACGCGCATGTTGCGCATTGGGAGAATATTGTTTATTTGTATTATATGAAAAATGTTTTGAATAAAATGTTTTTGAACTTGAACTTGAACTTCTCATACCTGATCGTACATAATTCTTATACATGGGCCAGAGCCTCATTGTGTAGACTTATGGGACAGCAATTCCATATCCTTTGCCGGCCTCTTCATATGCACGTTCTACTAGTTATCTCCTAAGTCCTACCGGAGCATCATCCGCTTCTCCTTAAGTCTGTAACACATATAATACTTTTGTTACCATTAATACTTTTCTCAGTATAATTTGAAGTAATTTTAAAACGTAGGAAGAGCAAAATTTTCTTTAAGAAATTAAAAATCTCAGTTCAAGAAAAAAAGTAAATTATTCATATGTTAGTATTTGATTACAACAGGAATTATCTTAAGATGTAAAATAACATGACATTGCCGGTTGGTTGTGCCATTATGTGCTGCAAATTATTTATTCCTCATTCTAGCCGCAATTTTTCAAATCACTAGCTTTTTGATGTAAAATGTGACATACTGTGCACTATACAACTGCAAAATCTTTCCAATTATTTAATGATCTAGAAACTTGTAGAAGTTTACAATGTGGTACAAACACGTATCGCTAAACCAATTTAGGAAAGGCAAAGAAGAATAATGTAGATAAATGTTCTGTCGGTTGGTCCGAGGTGACCCTGGGGAAATATCAATGACTTACAAGTGTTTGATTTTACCCAAACTTTAGCAATGCCTCTAGCCTGGAAGATATATGGACGCCGCCCTGCCGCCATGCCAGTAAGATTGATTTCTAGGCATGAGATTACATCCACAAGGGAAAATACTTTACATTTATGTAACAGTAAATCGTAGGCAAATTATTTGGATGTAAATTAGTAAATAAGTGTAATTTATTGTTTTTCATAAAAAAGAATCATATAACTTGATTATATTGTATGGTTTATCTGAATTATAACTGCATAGTCCGTATTTACCCACAAGAATAAATTTATGTAAGTTTTCAAAGTTAAATGTTTACAAATTTTAATCTTTTTTAAGCTAAACTTCCTTTAGTAATGTATTACCACATGTTCTCTTCTACTCCTTGTATACTAGTGCAACATCAATATAACATTGAAATTTGCATAATTTAATTGTTGGGGCGGGTTTGATACCGAAGTAGATACAATTTACTACAAAAAGTAGCTGTCAAAAATACGGGAAGTGTAAAACCCTTATTTACATTTATGATGCTTTAATATACTTAAAAAAAAGGTATGCATTGTTAAAAAACACATTTGTTTAAGTTTCGTTAAAATAATATCAATATATCTTTATAAATATAACGTCTTCTTTACATACACAATAGAATCAATGAAGTAAAAAGAAATAAATAGTGAAAAAAGTATAAGTAAATGTAACTTGTATCGAAAATATTAAATTTACAGGCCACCAGAGACTCCACAAGTAGTCCTGTCTGAGCTGATGGTAGGGTACGGATGATAAAATAATTCCGTCAACGCCAAAAATGTCAACAAAAGTCAGACTTGTAAATATTAACATAAGCATCAATGGAAGCTTTCATATAGAGTATTTCATGATAATCCATTGATAGTGGATGTGAACATTGGGTGAAATATCTATTATTCAATCTATTAATGGCTTCGATTAAAGACAACACCAGAAATACAAAACTTAACAGAGGATTTTTTTAGATAACCTAGAGATTACTACTTAGGTCATGTGGCAAGACTAACACATCTCATGTCTATAAAAAGAACAAGTGTTCTGGTAACCAGTTTGAAAAAAAAACCACCAGTACATACTTAATTTGCCTTTTTTTATGATGTTCAGTATTGGCGCACATAACTTATTTTCTGCTTTGAATTCTTGATGGAAGTAAGTAGGTTTTTAATTCAAAAGACATTTTACATAAAAATCAAAAAAAAAAAAATGCTTTATTGCCACAACACATTATACAGAAATGTATGACATCGTCACAATACAATACATTGCAAAGCTTTTACTTAAGTAAGATATTCATGTACATTAATTCAGACTATCTTAAGGGCTTACAGTGATCAATGAATTCATTTACAGAGTAAATACTAATATCTAATAAAAAGGATTTAATCTCTCTTTACACATTAAAGTTAAGTTACATTAAAGAATGATTAAAAGCACATAAACTTAACAACAATACATTCATTATTCTTCCCCACATCTTTTACTGATGTACAATTTTACCTTTTTTTCAATTTTTATTTTATACTCAAAGTGTACTCAGTCCCCCTGAGGGCTTTGGCCCCAATAATGTTGTACGAAGAAAACGGTCTGAGTACAGGCATTATGTATTTTAAAACCTTTACGTGTCGGTGTTAAATAGAACTAATTAATTAGTAAATATTTATTATTACTCTTCGTCAAAAGGAATATTTACATAATTAGTTACTTCTGTATAAATAATAGTGAGTCTATGCAAGCTGCGATTAAAAGTTAATTAGTGAATAGATAGTTAGAGATAATATTAATTTTGATGCAGTATAATTAAAAGAGTTCTTAATTAATTAAATAAATGTAATAACTTAGATTGAATTATGGAGATGAAATTAGTATATGAGTTTAGACAATTTTATATTCTATTTTATTCCCATACCAGTAAATATGTTTCTTTTTTTAACTATATAAAAAAATGTTCAACCATATCACAAATATTACCAAACAAATTACAATACGCCCGAATACAAGTGTAAAATGCAGATGAATGTTACACTCTTGTTCATCTAGCATGAACCAATAATAGCAAAAAGGGCCCATTCCTGTCCCCCTTCCTTTTTGTTTCCGCCATGTTGTATTTGTCTGCCATGACGATTGCCCTTGGCTAGTGCCCTCTGGTCAGTCGTAGGTGGTTAGTAGACGAATGCAGACGTATTGTTACCTGTATTCTGTAGTTCAGTTTTAATGGTTAGTGTTGTGTATAGTTGTTTATTAAGTGCATGCTTTTAGAGTTAATGAAGTTGACAAACAACATGGTGGTTGTGATTCCTGACTGGCGAGCCACGGCGCTTTGGTATGATTGGTTTATTTTAACCTAGTTTGTAATTATGTATTAGTTAAGTTATTTACCTGAAGAAGAAATCAGATTGCAGATCTCGAAACGTAGTGTTACTGATTTCTTGTTTCACTGGACGATGGCAAATATCCGGAAATATCCTGATTCCTTTACTACCATAACTTCTATAAGTGTCTCGGAGCCAGACTGTATAATAAAACCCAGATTGTGTGCTTATACAATGCCAATTGACTCTCGGCTCCTATACTATAACAGTATTTTAATGTTACTCCATACAACTTTAGCTTGCGCTGACATGGCTCCAAGAATTTTAATATTAATAAAAAAGTTATTTATCCATAAGCTTAGTTTTTAGCCTCACGCAACCTAAAAGTAATATTTCTGTTTCAAAGTTTATTAAGACTACTCTCACAATCCACAATTCTTGAAATGTCTTCCACTAAACGCCAGGAAATGTCAATGCCATATCATTTCACCGTTGCACTTCGCCTATAATGTACAATTACTTGTTGCAAGGAGAAACCATCGCTAGAGTAAATGAAGTGAGAGATTTGGGAATTACTCTGACACAGAATTTTAGCCCTGAGGCTCACGTTTCATAATATTTGCTCGAAGGCAAACAGAATGCTTGGTTTTATCTCCCGTTTTTCTAAAACATATAACAAATATGGTAGCCCTGAGACAATATACTGTGCCCTGGTACTCGCCAGAATTCTGGAATATGGATCGACTGTTTGGAATCCACACCAAAAGTACCTTTGTGATGATCTTGAACGAGTTCAGCGTCGTTTCATCCGTTTGGTGGGTGTCAGAAATGGATACCAATACCAACAAGTACCAATTGATGATATGTACGCCAGGCTTAAACTGGAAACATCTGATACTCGCAGGACGGTAGCCGACTTAGTGGTTCTCCATAAGTTGGTGAACGGTGAGATGGTTTGCCCGGACGTCCCTTCAACTCCTCAATTTCAAGACACCATCCAGCACTCGTTTCCAATGACCTCTTCATCAGGGCAACACTATGGCACAAACTATGCAGCAAACAGCACGGTGGCTCGCCTGCAGAGGGCCGGCAACAACCTGCCTATAACTGTCGACCTGTTTCCATGATGGCGTGAGATCATTGAAGTGGAAAGTGAAAGGTGGCAGTGCTGCCAACGTAAATGGCCTCCACTTAATGTCTATAGTTTGTTCATTTTCTCGGTTATTGTATGGTCATAGTTTGTCTATTTACCATTGTTATTTTTACTGTCTGCTGTTTTGAAACACTGTTACGAATATCCCTGTTATATTATTTTATAGTTTATTATGTTTTTTTTCTGTGTGTTACTGTTATTAAAGTTATTTCTGTTAGTTATGTTATTTCTATTGTTATAGTTTATTTATTGTTTGCGTTCTTTCATTATGGTATTGTTATAGTTTTTAAAACATTTAAATACGGTTTTATTCTAGCATATATCATGCCTTGTATTAGAGTATATTAGAGTATTATGTAATATTTCCTTTCAGTCATTCACATGTTTTTGTTGATGTTTTTTGTTGAGGTAATTTTTTGGTTTAGGTTAAGTTGTAATTATTGATCTTGAACTATGGATCTTGAATGTAAAAATGGAGTATGTCCCGTTGGAAATAAAATAAATAAATAAATAAATAAATGTTTTGGCTCGCTGGGGAGGTCCATTTTTATTACTCACATTTTGAATCGGAACCAAAAACCAGTGATTTAATTAACTGCTTTTATTATTTTCATGAAGTAGTAACATAAACTTTGTACTATAGATTACAGTCACATAAATATTTACTTTGTACTCGACATAGTTAATATATTATTGGATTATTAATTATTGAGTATCGGTATGAAAAAATTACAGAGCTGTAATTGAAAAACTTTGGTTTCCCTTTGTAGAAACTATATATATATATATATATATATATATATATATATATATATATATATATATATATATATATATATATTATATTTAAAACTTCAAAACTAGATAAAATTATCCACTATTTCCGCCCTACATTGAATTTCTATCGGCATAAAGTAACAAAAATCAAGTAACCCACTTTTTATAACATAGACATTTTTTTACATCTTAATAAAAGTTATCTTGTAGAAAACAAAAGGTTATTTCATAATGAATAATAAAAGAAGGCATCATAGTAGAAGATCGTTTTACTGAATAATTTTGAACAATAATTGTACGCTGTACATATATGAAAGCAAAACAGGCGTGTTTTATAATAAGTTCGAAGTTGATGTTTGTGAATGGATTCTGAATCTGTCTATTTAATTTAAATATTTATAATTACTATATTTTTCTATTTACACAGTTGAAGTGAAGGCCACTTGAGTAAGCCGATCCATAAAAGCAGATCACTGGAAAGTATTTAATCTTTTGGATCCGTTGCACTAATTTACAGGAGAGTTTAGCTTACAAATCTGTGCTATATGCCTCAGAAGCCTGCAATCAATTAATATCTAGTACTAAAATACGTTTTCCTCAGAGACAAAGAATCAGGATAATAAATCAATATGTCAACGTAAGACGGTTCTGAGTCAATATATCTTCCCAGATTCGTGGCATTCTTAAAGTTGCGTCGAAGGTAAACAATATATCTCTTATTTACCTCGGAATTAGTAGCATAGAAATTTGTTTCTATTGATCAGTGAAACATATTCGTCAATAATATTTTAAAAGTTAGGGGAAAAATATTGATGTTATTTTTTTAGTAGTAACACTGAAAAGAACATTTATCTTATGTATTAAACCTCAACCCTAAACGTTTTTGACAAGATTAATGCTCTTATCCATATCCTACGTTCAAAATTCCTTTTACCTAGCTCAAGAAACTGATAAACCTCTAATTGAACTCAATAATAGAAGAAGATTTGCGTTTGCTTCTGGAATGGCAGGTTATCAGGATGGGTAAGGTTGGGATAGGACTTGCCTCCTATCGATGTCACATAAGGAGGTTACTACGTCATATTGTAAATGACAGGTTTGTATTCAGTTTTTTAAAATCACTCATTACATTCAGTTTGCCCTTGCTTCTAAAGTGATAGGATGTTCAGGATAGGTAAGAGTGGGATTAGGGGTCGCCTCTTTTTGAGAAAGAAACTATTGAAGAGGAATACTGAGAACTATATCTGGGTCAAATTATGTTGGAAAAAGAGAAGATTAGCTCTGTTCCAGCCTGTCCAGTTAAAGCTGACAGGGGACACAGCGTAATACTATGTGACCTCCAACAAGTTCAACAACCATCCATTTGCAGTAAAAAAATACTTACGGTTAGTGGACACCCAAGGATTGCCCAAGTTTAATTGACACGTATATTTTTGCTTTAATTTGTGTACGTTCTACTAGAAGATATAAATCATCAGAAATAAATCCTCCTGGCAATACGTTCAACATCACAAAGGAAATTGCAATTAGTATCAGCAAGAAAATAGATTAACAGAATCTGTCAGCTACAATATGTTCCTTGTAATGTCAACTGATTGTGGTATGTACTAGAATAATTACTTAATTGTATTTATTTGATTTAATGTCTTAATGGGATTTGTATTAGGTAAACAATAAAAATGGACTTCACATGTTAACGATTTATTGCTTTTTTTATTTTGTAAAACATAATTTTACATATTCATGGCCCCACCAAGTCAACATGACTTATCGGTGAGGTACATAATGAAACTTTAAAAAAAGCAAGATACAAAATTACAGTTTCATTAATTATTTGTTTTGATCAGTTTAGTGCTTTTACATGCTTTTACAAGGAAGTAGTATGTTGCTCTTTGTGTGGCTGTGGTGCTTCTATAACTCCAGATTTTTAAATATTGACATTTTATATAGCATTATGGGGATAATGCATACATTATTCAGAGTATAAATATATAATAAATTATATAACTGGATATATAAACAAAATATATTAAATATTGCCCATCAACAAATAGCATTCTATAAATAGTTAAATATAAGCAAAAAATCTCTAAACATTCAACAAAAATAACAAAAATATAAATAAACAACAATGAACTATCAAACAACAACAATAATAATAAATATTTAACATTATATACATCCTAGTTTTTAACAAAATCTGGTTGATCACAGAAGTAACTAAAATTTACCCACTCATTCACTTCATTTGTCTGTGCGTGTGTGTGTGTGTGTGTGTGTGTGTGTGTGTGTGTGTTTAGATGATAGTCTAGCTAGTTGTAGTCTAAGCTAAGTAGTCAGCTCACTGTGTGTTGTAGTAATCCATCTCTGCACTGCCTCTCTAAAACCCCTCTAAAGTTTCTCAAGCTTTCAATTTCATCTGGAAGTAAGTTAAAATAATATGGAATATAAAACTCGGGTAACCTCTCACCAAACTTTGTGGCCATTCTCGGTATAGAATATTTTGTGGTGAGTCGTGTGTTGAAAATTCTTGTCCTTTTTATTTTGTGTTCAGTTTTTTTAAAATGATCCATAATATTTCTGAATATATATATATATATATATATATATATATATATATATATATATATATATATATATATATATACATATATAAATGTTTGGGATTCATTAAAGTTTTAACCATTTCATTGTTTCCAAATAGTCTTATCAAACAACTATTTTGCAAATTTCTTATAATGTTTAAATGGAATGTAGCAGCTGCACCCCAAATACCAATACCATATCTAATGTTGGATTCCACCAGCGATTGATATGCAACCATCCTTACCTTATTATTGGTAACTTTATCACTCAACATACATATAGCAGCAACACAAGGATTCAACCTTTTATGAAGATCATAAATGTGTTCATTAAATATAATTTTCCTGTCTAGAGTCAGTCCCAAGTATTTGAATTTATCCTCTAGCCTTATATTATCACAGTCACAATTAATGTTAATATTAGATCTATGTAGACAGTCACAACCATGTAACTTAACAATAATTTCTTCATTGGCTGACATATTCTGGGGGAAAAATGCATAATGGCTGTCTTCTGTCCGTTTATAATAAGTTTTTTATCATGTGCCCATTTAGTTAAAATTTTAAAATCTCTATTTAGTTTCTCAGTTGCACTGCCTAATTGTCTATGTCCACTTATAATTACTATATCATCAGCATAGGCTAAAATTGTGCAATCTGTTATCAGCTCAAATAAACTATTTAAATAAATCAAAAACATTATAGGTTCAAGTAAACTACCTTGAGGCACTCCTAATGTTATGGTTTTTAATTCACTATATTCATTTTCAACTTTCACAGTAAATTTTCTGTTTCTTAAATATGATTCAAACCAACTTAAAAATATTCCTCTAATACCTATTCCTTCAAGTGATTTTAACAGTTCTTTGTGTTCAATTGTATCAAATGCTTTACTTAAATCGATGAATAAGGCGAGTGCATGGCTTCTACTATTCGTAAAACCATTTACTTTGTTTGCAAATGATTTTAAAGCGTATTCAGTTGATTTATTTTTTTGGAACCCATACTGGTTGGGGTTCAATATGTTGTTTTCTTTCAAATATTTATTCAGATAATTCGAGACATACCTTTCAAATATTTTTTCGATGGTTGGCAATATAGCTATAGGTCTATAATTACTAAACTGTTTCTTATCTTTACTCTTATATACTAGCCTTGTTACAGAAATTTGTAGGCTATCAGGGAATACTCCATTTTGTAATGAGGTGTTTATCATTCTTGCTATCACGTGTGCAATTTTTCCAGAAACATATAACATCTTTAGCTCTAATTTGTCACTACCGGGACTTCTATTATATTCTTTATAGTTCTATAACTGGCAACGGGTATATAAAGATATCCATTTAAATCATGATCTGTATGGCTTATCTCGCTATTTGGCCTATGGGAGCATGTATGTGTTAGGTTTACAACTCCATTTAAAAAGTAGTCAACAAAACCATTCACTATATCACATTTGTTCCTTGTCTTGCTCATAGCATCCATTATGACTTCATGTACATTTTTCTTTTTTTTCCTTCCAAGCAGTTCATTCACATTGGACCATAATTTTGTGGTATCCCATTTAACAATTTCAAATTGTCGGTTATAGTAACGATTTTTTTTATTTTTAATAGCATTATTATCTTTATTTCTAAAATATCTATATATTCCTATTTCTCAGATTAGTCGGGTCACCTTTTCCACAACTTAAATAGCCTATCTCTCTCTTGTGTCATTTTAATTAAATGATTATTCATCCAGGTTTTCATTCTTTTAGGTTTAGTAATTTTTAGGTTGACCTCATTCTTAATTAAACAATTATTATAAACTGAATTAATTTTTTTTGTCAATACTTCAAAGCTATGATTTATGTTCACAATTTGTATCTGCTCCGATCAGCTCATTCCAATTAATATTGTTTAATTTTGATTTAGCTAGGGCTTCATTGTACTTGTAAATATGCTTTTCAACTCTCTCGTCACATCTTTCCCATTCTTATTTCAATGTGATTGGATAATGGTCTGACATTTATGACAAGATGATTCCAGTTTGAATTAGGTTTGCGTTGCTTCTCATATATATATATAATCCAGACATGTTGCTGTTAAATTACCCGCTCTCACTTCTTCTCGAGTGTTACAGAATATGCCTCTCTGTAGTCCTAAGGTCGACAAAACAGTCTCATACTGCAGTGTGCCATACATATCACCATTTATGTCTATGTTGGGATCACCTATAAGTATTAATTTGCTGTATGATTGTAATCTGGTTAATACTGTTTCAAGTTCATTAAGTGTTGTATTGATTGGTATACCTGTACTGGAAGTTGGTGGTCTGTAAACAGTGCGGATACAAAATTTATTTGCGGATTGTGTACTTATAAATTCTAATTCCAGTTTTAAGGATTCATAAGAGTTTGTATGAAAATTCATTGGTGTGTACTGTAATTGTTTTAAATTGTAAGAAACCATCAACCCTCCACCCACTTTATTATGTCTTAATTTGTAAATATATTTATAATCCAGGTAATCTAACCTGAACAAATTTATTTCTGATTCATTACAAAACATTTCAGATAATATTAAAATATCAAACATTTTTATACCCGAGTTAAATTTCAACTCAACTTGAAGACTATCCCAATGCTTCCTTAAAGACCTAATATTTACATACATTACAGTGAGATTCTCTTTTCCAGAAGTGCCGTTATCAATTGATGTAAACCACTCACTAAAACCATCATATCTACCTGTAACCATCCTATCATCCTTAAAGTTGTCTAAATTTGAGTTATTTATGATGCTTCAACAACAACAAAAAACAAAAAAAATATATACATGCCATAACTTACCTTGCCCCACATTTCTAATGAATAAAAATATATACAATATAACCTATTGATAATAACATAATCTAGCCTATTTCTAAAAAACATATTTAACTAACATGAAAGTAGGCCTAGGTCTGTTACAATAAACTACGAAGCAAGGCAACAGTACAAACAAATAATAATACATAAATATACTGTATATGCAAAATTGGAAATATTCAACAACCATTAAACTAAAAAAAATAAACAACAATAAAAACAACGCATAACAAAACAGTTCCAAAATAATTAAGGAAAATAAATAAGATAATGAATAACAATAGATAATAAATCTTAAATATAACTTATAGATGTATGCAACAAATACTAAGCTTAACCTATAAATAAAGATCTATACTAACCTATAATTTTGAGGAGTTTTAGAAGTGCGTAAGCCCATGCATTCACGTAGATATAACATCAATTATTATTTAATTCAAATCAGCCCCTAAGGGATTAATTTTCTTAGATCTTCCCTGTTTTTAACAACAATGACATTTCTATCACCCTCACTCTTTCTGACCAAGACTTTGCCACCCTGACACCACACAAAGGCAAACTTATGCAACCTAGCTTTTTCCTTAGTGTCTCTAAGTAGGTTACGGTAGAACGGGCACAGGTTTAAATTAAAGTATACTCCTCTTATTTTCTTTATCTTTCCGGCCTTCAACCAAGTGTCTCTGTCTTCCTTTGAGAAAAACTGTATGAGCAGTGTAGGCGGCTTTCCATCCCTCCTGTGCTGTAGGCGATGAGCACGGTGAATAATACTTTTGTCGTAAGGCACCTCAATTGACTTTGCTAGTTTACGGACCGTTTCTGCAACATCTTCATTCCTAGTCTCTCCGTTGCACTCAAGGCCGTGGATCTCCAAATTACACCGACGACCATATTGATCTAATTCGGCGATGTCACTCTCCAGTCTTAGTACATCTTGGTCAAGGTCTTGTGCTTTCTTCTTGAGGCATTCGACCTCCTTTATCAGAAGAGAGTTTTCTTCTCTAAGACCCTTAATTTCATCTAGCAATAAGTCATATTTTGATGAAAGAAATGAAATTGACTTTTCTATAGTATCCAAGCTTGACTGAATGTTAGGCAAAGTATTAACTTTTTCCAAAATTGCTCTTGATACTCCTAGGCTACCAACCTCAACAGAGCCTTTTGAGGTTATGTTCGACAAGTCTTCCGTAGTCGGGTTAGAAGCAACAGAATCATTTCTCTTCTTATATTTTCTACAATATTGACAATTTCAACTCTCTTGCATCACTTTGTTCATGGATTTCCATGTTTGGCACTTGACAGAACAGTCTCCAAGGTGGAATCCTCTACTGCAACTTTTGCAGACAGCATGGTCCCCTTCTTTTGGCAATTTTTTATCACAGTTGCCACAAATATCTGCACCTTTCACTTGACATTATATTAAACTGTTATCACTTAAGGTTAAAGTATAATAATTGTAAAAAGCATCTTCAAATAAACGTGAAAATAAACTTTTAAATTTGGCAAGTTTAGGTTAAACAACCCTCTGCAGCCACAGCCACCTATATCGATTTTAGTGGTTATATTTAGTGACAAACAAGAATAATACAAACATGACGCCAGCATGTAAGAGAGTTATAGATTTCTGACTTATATATTTAAACTAGTTTGGGATGGATTTTATAATATTGAAAAATTATGTTTAATTAAAAAAATAGATTGATTTACATAATATTGAGGCATTTTATCGTATTATATATAGAAAGAAGATAAAACGTATGGTCAGGTCTATCAAGTCTACTAGAAAACCCTAA
Source organism: Homalodisca vitripennis (assembly GCF_021130785.1). Classification (NCBI taxonomy): domain Eukaryota; kingdom Metazoa; phylum Arthropoda; class Insecta; order Hemiptera; family Cicadellidae; genus Homalodisca; species Homalodisca vitripennis. The sequence continues at coordinate 81,663,976 of NC_060212.1, read as the reverse complement.
AGGATCCTTAAAGATAGCCTTCGTGATTTACATTTCCAATTTAGTACTTTGCACTGGAACAGTCCTCCTGGCTTATTAGTTAGTAACCATCACATGGAACATTTACCGGAATGAGTTGATATTACTTGAGTTTCATATTCATTAAAACAGACTGCTAATATACAATAGCATTGTTTCTGCAATTATCTCCTAGACTCCTGAAAATAGCCATCGTAATATACAATAGCATTGTTTCTGCAATTTTATCCTAGAATATCTTCTAGAATAAAATCTCACACTGAAACAGTATCACCCGTCTTCGTGTTCAGGTAAATTATGCTTGCACCCACAATTCTCACTCTATGGCCTTCATACTGCAAAGAGCCACCATTTCTGCACGGTTTTTAACATCAGACTAGTTCAATATAATTTCTCCATTTCTTGTTATCTGTCCTATCTGTGAATATAGAAATCGGATTTACATTCTCTGTGAGAAGATGGTTATATACAGCTTTTTTCACATAAAGCAAAAAACGTTCCTTAGCCTTAGGTCCACTTTTTCATGACAGTTAAGCTTGATTAGTTCCAGGCACTTTTAACTTTTCAGCATTATTTCGGAGATATTCTACAGTGAGTAGCTACCGCTCATTTCTCTACGCTGCTTGCCAACGCTTGCAATCAAACAGTGTGTTTGTAGTGTTATCGGCTTCACCAAACAAATTCACTGAACTTACTGAAAATTGTATTAAATATAGTAACTTTATCTTATGGACATAGGTAATATTATAAAATCTGAGAACTGATGGAATGCGAAGAAAACCTAACAAATCACATTAAAAGTTTCATTTAGTTTGAGGTTATTACTAATTTATGGAGGAAAATTAAATACAACAGGAAATATTTAATTCAGGAGACCTAAAATGAGTAACGCATTATAGATACCCAAAACATGAGAGTACATAGTTAGTTTTTAGTTAAATAACAAACGTGGGAAATTTAAACATGTGAATTTATAATTATTTTAATCTTTTATGTTTGTACAGATTTATACATTGATTTTATGTTTGTCCCTAAATTGAGCCAAAGACCCCATATTCATACCTACTATAATTTATATAGTCTTCATGCCTATATAGTAAAATAGTTTTTTCAAATGCCATTGGGTATGTTATGGCTGGTTAGTATTTATTTAAAATATACATTTATTCATTTACTGGAGCTTATTTTCCTTTAGAATTACACAAATACGAAAATGATTATCTATAAAGGAACTATAAATGATTGACCCCAATGAATAATAGCGCTATGGTGAGGAAGCACACTTGGTCAAGTTCCCAGCAATAAAAGTGACTTGAGAATCGACTAGGAATAAATAGGAAGGCAGTAGAGAGAGACTCCGTTTAAATCTCTCCAGTTAAACCCTTCCGAGGAAAGTATTAACTCTGTGAGACCCTTAAATTACCTCAAATATGTCCATCTCACATACTGAATTCTACTATAGAGTTAATGCTTAAACACTACTATTAAACATTCAAACTGGTCATGCGTAGTTAGAGGAACCATAAAGAAACTACACTGTCTTGTCTGTATACGTTGATCTTACAGATCATTGCTATGCATAGGAAAGTATATATTTACAACAAAAGGGGGCTAAAACGACCCTATAAAAGTCTTATTCCACAAAGGATTAGAACGCCCTCACTCTGAAGCACGTGTTGTATTTATTAGACATAATTCGGTGAATGTTGGCGACACATATCACTCAAGAAACTGAAAAATTATATTTCTGTTTGTCTGATCAGAAATTATGATAAACCATTTTTAGAACGAACTTTACTTTAAAATTGACATTTTTCATTTAGCTTCATTTATATATAGGCAAAAGAGAGTTCAATAAAGACAATAAAGTATGTCACTCCGTAGGATTTTAGTACAATCGCTCTTAAATTTGTCAGGAGGACCTTTAAAAAACTGAAATGAGCTATACGATTGTTGCATGCAGGCTCATCAAAAACTGTTACGCGATACGGGGCATGGCGTAATCCTACCTGGTCATATGTAAAAACACACCAGTTGTTTATCGATGAGAAAGATAAGAGTCCCTATTACTTAGATGAGAAATGTTTAATATTGCAGTCAAATATCAGTAAAACGTTTATCATACAATAATTTTTATATACCTTGAACCTTTTCTATGTATAATTGAAAGGGAATGAAACAAACACATCGTAATTGATTATCTGTTTTTCTCCAACTATTGTTTATGTACGTAAATATTTTACCCTTAGAAATAATATTGTTCTGTTAGTTTCTAAACCAATAGTAGCCAAAATATTGGAAAAGCTAAATAAGTTTTCAACTTTGTTGAAAAAAAGAACGTATTATTAATATTTACTATAATTATTTCCAAATTTATTATATTATAAGCAATTATTTTAATAGCTTGAAGATTAGGACGAAAAATTAATATTTTCAGAATTTTAAATTAGTTCCGAAACTTATAAAGTAATTGCAACCACTTGAATAAGATCTTATGTTTGATCATGTATCGGCTACACCATTGTAAAAGCTGTTTATGTAATTAGTTATATTATTATTTATATTTTTAGTTAAAGTTTTAGGTCCAAATAACTTAAATATTCAAAAACATTTTTATAGCACTATAAATGAGAACTATAATAGGACATTTATTTACTTATATTAACATTAAATAAGTAATTGACGTTTTTAGTGCGTTATTTTAGTGATGAAAAGAACACAACAAATTATAAAAAGGGTAAGACCACATCATGGGATAATTATGCACATACTTTGCCTCTAAGTACGTGGTACTCTGTAAACAGTCATTATAATGGAGCCATAAATCTGGGGATCTTATGGCCGTCATTTATCTTGGGGAGACATAGAACGCTTTCTTATAAAACTTGTATGGTTACAAAAAGTTACTGGTCAAAACTGGTAGTATATTATTAGAGCAGAGGAAAAATACCTTTTTGTGATACGTGGAGTTTTGTAACAATATTAAATTTACTGCATTGATCTAAATAACTTCTAGGTTTAAATATATTGAACACAAAATAAGCGTCAATACATTTTACAGCTATTGCAGTCATTAATTAAAAGTAATTTAGCATTTACTGGTTAGTTAAGTTTATTGTTTATGGAGCTCATAATAACGTGTGTAGTGGTATAAAACAATACAGGTATATTAATGAAGGTAGGTGAAATTTGAATTGTATAGTAAGCAATTAGAAGTTAATAAATGTAAATTTAATCTACCTATAAGTAAGTGTAACACAAAATTTGCAGTTACTTTGTATTAATGGAAGATTATTTGCTCAAATATTTTGCATATTATTTGATATTTGTATGAATAAAGAAAGTAAAATACTATTCTCATTTCCAACTCTATGTTTTGGAGATAAACAGCATTATTTAAATAAAATGGGAATGTATCATTAAGGTAATTAATTTCGAGAAGGATTTCCACTGTAGACTTGAACTTTGCATGAAACTTCATTTGTACTTGACAAAAATGAGTTATATGATGTTGCATGTTCCACCATGTAATTAGGCTGAGCGTTGCTGAATGAAGTCTATCACATAGTAAGTTGACACAAGGGACCTGACCCTTGACCGTCACGTTGTCACCGTTACTAAACGAACACTCAAACACACGCGCACGCATGCACACACTCTCTGTTATCTCACTCCTCCAAATAGATTATTTAGTTTAGCCACACTTTACCATTTTTATTTAATTTTATTTGCCACCGCATGAATAAACGCAATTAATTCCACAATACATAAGAAGCAATAGATTACTTTGATCTTTTTTACTTTATTCTTATTCTATATCAAACATATCCAGCGTATTATTTAAATGTTATATTGGAGGCTAGATGCAACTGGATCTACGTACAGGCAGATTGTTCATGTAGCCTTTCCAGTATTTTAATATTTATTGCTCTATTCGTTATATTTATCTTACATTTTCTTCTATATAAAGCAAGTGTATATATAAAATTACAACTATTTCTTCTAAACAAATATTGTAAACGTTATTCATTCATTCATTTATTTATTTCTGCCAATTCAATGGAGCATAACAAAAAATATTATGAAAACTTTTCTTGAAAAGGTATAAATCAAATTCATAATCCTAGCAAGATTCAATTTAATAATTTACAAATCTCATCAGAAGGTTCTATAAACTAAACATCCTGATGGTCTAGATTTAAGATATGTTATAAAATAAACAAAATAAATTTCAAATGACTAAATTTACACAATCTATATACAAAATGATTTGAACGAATAACGTTCTTTGCGTAAAGCAAAATAATTAACTCTTTCTTTTTGTACATGAAAAATAAGTTTTATTTACTTATGATGTTTGTTTAGTTTATTACATATCTTTTAGTTTTGATACAATTTACACACATAGTTGGTGTCGGATTGTTTATTTTTCTAAGATCTCCAAGGCTCTCAAACATGTTCTTTCATCCAATAAAAATTACATTATTTCTCTCACAAAATAATCAATATGAAACTTTTAGCAACTATAATTGTGCTTTTAATGCAATGAGCTTGTAACAATTTTGTATCCCATTATATAAGTATGGTGCTTTCCTTGAAATTTTAAATTAATGAAGAGAAACTTGCTAATTTAACCTGATGTATTATATAACCTATTATAAACAATGAAAACATTTTATAATAGGATTAATGCTAGGTTTATTAGAGAATTTTCAAAACGTACATATCAGATAAACATTTATACATAACTGGTCAAGCATAAAAGACATTTCCAAGGACGTACAAGAGGTAATTCCCATAATTTGGTACACTACAAAGCGAGTTTTACATATATTACTGCTAATGAGATAAATATTTATTCTATTAGTAACAAGCTATTCGATATATTAGATTATTCCCACCAATGATGTTTTGCGTTCCGATTTTATTCTCAGTAAGATAACAAATAAAACATATGTTAGTGTAGTTAGCGTTGAAATCATTGCATTTAGGGTTTTAGAATCAGTTAACTAGTTTTTTAACACATTTTTTCTCCTTTATCATATTTATGCTGCTGTTCTGCGATAGCTGAAAGTTGTAATTCTATTCATGCTTATTACTTTATAGGGTGATAATTATTACAAAACGCTACTATAATTAAAAATAACATTTAAATGTATAAGGTACTATATGTAAATTCCACTATTTGTAATTTTTCCCCTCGGATTGATAAATTTGTATTGTACTTTGGCTGAGAGTTTTGATTTTTGTTGATAAAATTAATAAGCTCTGAACAGGAGGAATAAAAACTATTCAAAAGTTCCCAAACTTTAAAAACTTGTTATTGAAAGATTTCATTTTTGTGACTATAATCTTCCTCTTAGCTCTTCATTCACTTTACGTAACTTTCATCTTTGGAACAGTCCATGCATGTATAAAGCTATACACTTGTATATATGTATTGTATGCATGTATACATTTGGGTAGATCATTTAACAGTTTTGAAATCAAGTTGGTTCAAAAGACACAATGTTCTAGATTAATACCTGTTTTTACGAAAGTCCATGGATTCACAGGATTGACATAGGTTTTTGTGTTATTTCTCTTTTCATCGTGGTAAAGGTATCGTCGGTCGTAATGCATTAGGCCTTTGTTAATATTCATCAGTGCCAATCTTTGTCCAAGTTCTCTAAATCTCTATAACGAGCTTTTGTGGAAAATGCCGATGGGCCTCAAGCTTCCCTTTCATAGCTCAGATGATTCTGAATAAATATCATGGGTTAAAATGTTTTTTGTTGAAAATCCATTCTAATCCATATAGGAGTCTAAATCGCTTGCGTAGACAGTGGTATTGTAAATTTATCACTCGAAATTTCCATTATTAAGACAACAACGTTTGCAATCATTAAAATTCTGTTAGGAATTCAACACTTAATACGATAATATCTCATACATTTATACAACATACATTTTGATTGTTGTCTTTGTCTTTTTTACCTTTTTGTTGATTGTTTTGTTAACTAACTTATATTTCTTAATGATTCATTATTTTGCTGATTTTTTATTTTTATCACTCGTTGTTATTTAATTATAAAAGTAAATATTGTTAGTGCTATTAATCGTTTATATTCTTTTTTAAGTTATTTAAATGTAGTACTAGTTGTAATTCCGTTGGAATAATAAAGTAAGTAAGTAATAGATATCGCTAACATTTAACCACATAAATGGAATACTTTATAAAGACTAGATAATGTTATTGTAGTTTATTTGCAGTTTTATTCAAGGTAATGAATGAATTATGGCCTATACTTCGTCGAACATCAAAGCAAAACCACCTATATAACAATGTGAAGTCGGTTATCACATTTATGCTTCTGAGAGTACTAGGTATTTATTTTCCCAAATATAGAGGCAATGTTTTGTAAAATCTGTCATATAATTACCACTATTTCTACTTCTTTTGATATTAAAATTCCCTATCGATGGAAAAATGTTCAGTGATAGAAATGAACTTCGAATTAAATTAGAATACAATAAATAACGTACTTATATATTCACATTAAAAACAATACAATTACATTTTATATTTATATTATGTCGTTGTATAGGACATGTATTTGTTTGCGATGAATTGTGATTAAATCAAATCAAATCAAATTAATCTTTCCTTTCAAATATACAATAATTACAATTACATGATTATTATTATGAAAATACCGTCACATGGGCCGAGGCCTGTGCGTGACGGCGAGCTCTTATTTACAACAATTTTAATAGAACAGACTTTTTTTATAAATCCATACAATAAGCAAAATTCAGCTCACACAATCAGTCCCACAAAATAAAATAAAATAAAAGTTACGAAAACAAAAATATCTAGGCAAGCGGTTGAAACATGTTGCATATGCTGACACGACGGCACAGCAACTGAAAGTAGTTATAGTATAGTGTAGTTAATAACGGTAAGTGGGAGTTAGGAGAGACAGCGTTATCAGAGCCGATCATTCGCAGCCAGGTAGTAATCAGTCGTTTGAACAGACCAGTTGGTTCGGCCCGCAGGTCCCTTATCACTAGAGGCAAGCGCCTGTACAATGTACTCGCCACGTAGTATGCGTTCGTCAGGTTCACAGTCATCTCGATGACAAGAGCCCGCACACCACCCCCCACAGCGGCCAAGGTAGAGTAGCTGTGAGTAGTTCGACCGAGTACCGCCTCCCTGTGCCTATAATAGGTGTAGACCATCACATTCCTAATATATAACTGACGGATCGTGAGAATATCTGATTCTATGAACAACTGATTTGATGAAAAACGTTTAGGTTTATATAGAGCTGCCTTGAGTATGGATTTCTGAACAACATTTAATGGACATTTTTTGATTAGACTTTACTATGTCCAAAATGCAGTATGTTTCAAATTTTAAAGTAGCAAAGGTTATATAACTTTTATTTATATGTCTTTATGATTTTGTTTATGTGCACTAAGCTAAAAAAAATATTATCAGGGGAAAAATTTATTAATGTAAATGTGTATATATTTTAATACCCTTTTAAATCCCTCCCAAAATTCGTGAGGCTGGTGGTTGCATTGTTTAACACGAAATATTATCTTATTAGTTTTAAGAATTACTAGATTGTATGCTTACACAGTGCGAATTGATTTGTAATGCCAAGACTATGCTAAGAAATTAAAAATTAGTTCACCTGTAATTATAATTATATTCTGTTTAATTTCAAGCGCAAATCAATTTGATAGGCCTATCAATATGAATAAATTGTTTATCACGAAATAAAATTATATTTGTTTATGGATCGTAAAATGGCAGTGTGTTTAGTGACGCATACATTGTTAAAGAACACATTTAATGAGGAGAGATGTACCAAAACTTAACGCTCGGTCTATAAAACATTTATTTATTAGGATTAATACATTATATTTAGACCACAACGTAAAAGTTTGATATCTCAGGCCTAATATCAAATGATTTTCTTAAGGTTTGTACTATTAAATTTAATGTGAATAACATAATGTTAGGGGCTCAGATAGGTCCGGAATCTAAATAAACCTACAACGGCAGTATGAAATGTGACAAATACATTAAATATATAGAATTGACGTGGGCTGCGATGACTATGTTTACACACCGCTCTCATGTAAGTACGCGGTGCTATGCAAGCAGTAATGATAATGGTTCCATAAATCTTGATGTCTTATATAGCCCCTATAAATCACTGTGTCAGACAGGATGTTTACTTATAAAAATTGGTTGAGGCTATGAAAAGAGGCGGAGGATTCTAGACCTGACCATCCATATGAAGTAAGGTAAAAGTTTATTTATATTGATCTTCGACAAAAATGGAAATAATTCCAGAAGAAAAGAGAGAGAGAGAAAGAACAGTGTTTATGAAAGCACGATCTACGGTCCATTTTAATCCTTGATATGATACTGTATCCTGAAAAATGTTCTCACAATAGTTCAGACGAGTCTATGTTGGACATTAAATAGATTATATAATTCGCGAAATGAGTCAGTGACTTTGTGATAATATCTAGTTAAAACCAGCCGTTGGTCCATGTATTCGTCACGTATAGACTCGTCACGTGACTTATTTGTTTTTCAATAAAGATACGTCACGTCGATATCACAGTATACTTTTATACTTGGTTACACAACAGTTTTAGTTTTTTTATTTCAATTGTTTCTTTCCCACTTATAAAACATGGTTAGCAACATTTTGTCTTATTTAAAATGGACATCTCATGGAGTATTTATAGATGAAATGTTTCATGATCTCTGCAATAAAAGTGTATGTGTTTATAAGTATATCGCTGTATAAAAGGTTTTTAACTTAAGAGAAACAGCAACCAAGGTAGGATTTCGTAATGAAAAGATATCCTTTCGCGGTGTAAAAAATTTAACTAGTGAATTTTTGTTTCTATACCGCATAATTTGTTCGTTATATTACTAACTGTGAAAGGATATAAGTTTTTAAGCTACAAAACAGCAGTAAGGAACTTTATTTTATTAAATTAGTTTGTAATTGTGCAAAAAATATAGATTATTTTATTAGTTTTCTTGTGGAGAATACGCATAAATTTGAATTTTTCATTAATCCTAAAGAAGGCTGACAAAAGTAATACTATTGTCATTATGAACAAAGAAGAATATCATAAAAGAGTAAAAAAAAATTTAAACACAGGATAATACAATATCCTTCAAAAAAATTCAATCGAAAAGTACACTAAATCAGTATCAGAAATCTTAAAAAAACTGTAAAAATTTAATTAACAACCAATTATATAGAACACTCATAGTTCCTAATCCTACCATTCCAAAATTACACTGTCTCCCAAAAATACACAAACCTGGGAATGGAATGCGACCAATAGTGTCATGTACAAACTCCCCAAGATATTTTCTGTCTCAATGGTTGTCGAAAAATCTTCAAACTTTAGAAAGTTTTCCTTCATTTTCCACCAAGAACAGATACGATTTTATAGAATCAATTAAAGACATTGCTCTATATGAAGATGAATATCTCGTTTCTTTTTATGTAACGTCGCTTTATCCTAATGCTCCTATTAAGAATACAATGAAAATAATTACAGATTGGTTAACTTCTCAAAATTTAAAAAAGGAAATAATTGATGAATATTCCCGTATGATAAATTTATGCATGAATCAGAGCACGTTCCAATATAGAGAATCTTACTACACCCAAATTGATGGAACGGTTATGGGAAATCCTCTCTCATGTTTTATTGCCAATATTTTTATGAGCTATTTTGAAACTACAGCCACATCTAAAATGACATATTTCCCAAGAAAATGGATACTATACGTCGATGATATTTTTGAAATATTTAAGGGGAGCAGACCACTTTTAATATCCCTATCTACGCCATGTTAACTTATGTACCTATTACTTAAAAACTATAATAGATACAGAATTGAAACTTTGCATGTACATACATACACCCTTTATACAACTTTACACCAGAGGATTTTGGAAAATATACTTTACTTTTATATTTATGTTTTTTTATATTTTTTTATATTGTTAAAAAAGCCTAAAAAATAACTTTGAACATTTTTTTTGTAAGTGATATTTTTACAAAACCTCTGGTATACAGTTGTATTATGATAGCTTAAAGTTGTGTAAAACATTTCATGTCTTTACTATTAACGGTTACTGAGTTACAGGTACACATACATAAAAAAATTATAGTTTCGGAAAATGAAGTAAATGTTGTAATTAACAGGTTAAATAAACTATACTGCCTGAAGCTTCTCTATTGCATATTTATTCATTATTCTTATCTTTTACAGTTGTTTCTTTGATGATGTACCTCTTGTAAGGCTCCTCTGAGGCATTTTCTATTCTTCGTATTCTGCAAGATTCCAAAAAAATTAGTAAAATAAACAGAAAAAATGCTAGATTTGTTTTTTCAGTACCTCTGATCTAAAATGGTCTGAATGTGTAGGCTATTTAATTTTAAAAGTGTAATATACGTTTGTTAACATATAGCTTAGGCTATATAAATAAAAAATGAACATGTCCGAAACCAAATAAAAAGACTTACCGGTTAGTAGTGGCCAGGTGAGTAAGCTGGGTTGTCAGGATCTTCCTCAGCTTCAAACGCATCTTCCAACTGTCTTCTTTTTAGGCTAACATTCTGCCTACACTTCTTCTGAACTTCTTCCAGTGCCTTGTCCGCTTTAGTCACTCTTCGGTTGTCCAACATCTTCATTGCTGATACACAGTTTTTGCCAGAGACTCCGCCATGTTTTGAGTTCCACCATGGGCACACTTTGCGAGGAGAATAGGATTGGCGAGGTCTCTAAAAATTGGTTTTATTTCTTCCAGAACAGTTGATGGTAGGTGGGTGTGCTCTGCATGTTTGTATTCAACCTTTTCAAGAACTGCTTTCTGATACTTACACCATGTGTCAGCATCTTTTGGACACATTACGTGCTGAGGGTTGTCATCAGTTGATGCAAGGTGAAAATACTCCGACCCTATTGCAGTCTTCATAGCTTGTATGCCTTTTTGTGCATTCCTCCTGATTGCCAGGCCATAGTAGATTTGTATAGTATCAATAGCAGGTCTAGTCAATTTCCCTTTACCACCTAAAGTCTTCCCATCTGCAAGAACTCTTTTAGAGTTTTGTGTTTGAAAGTCCTCAAGCGTTTGCCCATCCGCTTTTGGACGTGGCCTACACACTCCATTTTTTCAATTTCAAAATCGGGTCCATAGGGTTTTAGTTCATTTACAGTTTCATAGCCTTTGCAGTCTCCATCCCCCAAGTAATATTTATATCATATTCCATAGTTTGTTTCTGAACGTTCAAACATTTTTTTCACTCCCTCCACTGGTGCCGGAATAGTTCGCAATACATTTAGGACCATGATCTTTATCTAATCCTCCTTTACATTGACAGAATTTTGACATTACTTCTGCATCTATTACCTGTCTAGTTGTTATACTGGTTGCGGTAACTACACCATTGAGCGATGAGAAACCACGTCGCTGCCAGCTCCCATCGAAGGCACATGCAAGGTCTCGATCTCCATCATTCTTATTGACTGCAGTTTCAGCTGCCTCTTTCATCGACTCTAGACATACCATTTGAGTGAAAGATAGTAATATTTTATTATATTTGGCAAATTTAGAAGACCTAGGCAAATTCATGACACCTGCGAACACTTGTCCAGTTTCTTGTCCCACTCCAATGCTACGCAATGCGTATACGAAGCGAATGTTGACGTCATACATTTTGCTCTCTTCATCAGTAGGCCTAGAGCCTAATTTGACTTTTGTCAGTTGGCTATTTCTTTCACTGAATCTCATTTCACATTCAGTGCATGCTAAGGTAAGAGTGAAAGCTAGGCCAATTCGTTTTTCCACTGAAAGAGCCAATAGACTGTGGCAATTTTTACAAATGGCCATTTCAGAAATGATCTTTTGTACTGAGCCGGTTCAATACCTATATCTCCCCGGCTCATGTGTGTTTTATATAGTGTATGTGTGTGTGGTTTATTGGCTGCAGAGCCCACTGACCTTTTGAAAGCGTTTGGCCTTTCCGGTAGAGTGGTAGAGACTCCGAGCCGTGGTGTACTAGTTAGGAGTAGCTCCAATTTAAAATTTTGTTTAACTAAGTGTTTATTTTGTTTTTGCTGAGCTGTTCTCCATCTGACATGTGCGGCTAAGTTTACGGCCCCTCACTGATGAGGTCCAAGAGATGAGCTGTTTTTCTCCTGTCATCTCTCCATCATGCGTGGTCGCAGAGAACCTTCTCTTTTGCGCTCTGCTGAGGGACGGCCACCATGATGGACATTACTGCTAGTCAACATCTGTGATACCCTGCTCATATTCTTTATTTATTTGATATTGTTATTGTTGCCATTTATATAGTTTATATTTTGTTATTTAATTTTAAGTTAGTTTTAGATATTATTTAGTTATTTCTTGGATTTCATTAGGAGCCCGCCCTTAGCCGAAGGATACCGGGTGGAATTGGCATTTCTTGTTTCAAATTATGGCGTTTCCAATTTTTGTATGCAGGTGCACCTGACAAGAATTGTTCGAGGTATATACAACTGCAGGCACTTTTATTTATTTATTTTTTTATTTATAGTATAATTATATACCTTTTTATATTGACTGGATAGGCCTATGTTATGTTGACTTAGTGAATGAACCTGAGTATACTGACCACGGTGTTCTTATTTTCACCTAGTTAGTTTTGATCCGGCATCCCGTTCGCCACCATGGGCGCGCGCTTCCCTGATGGTTTGCTGTGGGTGTGCGAGCGGCGGTGTAAGGTTTCAATGGTAGCAGAGCGTGGTTAGCTGCTCTCTCAGCTGTCTCTCAGTTCTGGTTTTGTTTGTTGGTGTAGGTTAGTGTTAGGTAGGGGGAGGTTAGAGTACACAATTTTTTTTTCATTAGGAGCTCGCCCTAGCACAGGATACCGGGTGGAATTGGTTTAGTGTCTTGCTTCCTGCAGACTTTCCCTTTGCAGGGAGCAAGGGACTCTAAATTGCTTAACCGCTAAATTTATCTAACTGTACTCTACTTCTCCCCTATCAATGTGTTGTTTTGTTATATTTATTGCTTCTGTGTTTGTAGGTTGTGGTTAGTGTTTATTTGCAGGGTATCCTTCTATTAGGTGGCAGGTATTAAGTTCTTCACTTGGACCTCGTCAGTGTAAGCCCTTTGTGAGTTGAGTCCACTTAGGTTACTAAGTAATTGTTGCGTACGCTTTGTTGTATTTATTTTGTCTTAATTGTTTGGTATGGCGTTTTCCCTGGTGCCTGAACATCTGCGCAAGCCCGAGTTGGTTTTTGAGGTCCTGGCGAGAGGACAGAAGCCCGAGGGAGATGTGAGGGCATTAAGAGCTCAATTACGGGCTTGTATAGCGTTGGACCGCAGCTGGAATGCAGAGTTCCAAATTAATACTGAATTTGAGTTTTGTAAAACCCGAATGGAAGAGTTAGAAGACGACATTAATTTTGAGTCACTTCCCATGTCCGGGTCAGCAAAGGCTAGATTGGCATCTCAGCTTTTACATTGGCGTGACAGAATAGTTTTACTTATGTCAGCTCCTAGTTTAGACTCTGATATTAAAAGTTGGGCTTTTTCGGCCAGTAACAAATTAAAACAAGCCTTAGATGGTTTGAGTGAGGTGCGCTCGGTGAAAGAGAAAGGGGTACTATTTACCGCTGTCACTCCCACGGAGGTTCCCACTACCATTACTTTTGCTAACCATCCACCGGCTCTTTCTTTCGAGCCTCCCAGAGTTACTATGTCTCCGATGGGTAGTGTGGCCCTCCTGAAGCGGCTGGTGAGGCATCGTCTATAGTTGTGCCTTCCTTTTCTAGCTTTGGCAAACTGCCTCATCCTTTGGGGAGTGTTTTACAACACTTCCCCAGAGTTGATGGACTTGACACTAATTTACTTATCCATTTCCTTCTGGAAGTTTTTAAGCTAAGAGAATTTCCTGGTATGACAGATGCCATGCTTATGCAGATTTTAGCGCAGTTTTCCTTAAGGCCGCTTTTTGATCGCCTTCTAGACTGCCTTAAGAGAGGTGCCACCTTTGACCAGTTCCACGCCGAGATCTTGGAGTTCTTTGTACCTGCTCGGGTTAGGGAGCGCTTGCGGGTGGAACGCGTTTACCGTCCTCAGGCACCAGACGAGACGTTGAGCCATTTTGTCGGGGAGATACGGGATGTAGCCCGTGTGTTGCGCTTGAGCTTGAGCGAAACGGAGTTGGTGAGCCTTATTTTGGAGGGCATTAAACCTGAAGAACGCTCCCGTTTGATTTTTTGTAGCCGTCCCGCATCTTTTGCGGATTTGGACCGCCTCTCCATCATCTCTAGAGGGGTTCAGGATGCGGATGATCAAAGGGAGGCCATGTCGAGGCATCTTCCTCACTTGCCTCCGGGGCCGGTCCATGCTCCGGTGCAGTCTGAGCCAGCAGCTGCTCCTTCCCGTAGGCAGCCTCCTACCTGTTATGGCTGCAAGCAAGTGGGACATATTAGACCGTTTTGTCCACTTAATAAAAAAAAACTAGTAAGCTTGCGGACGAGTAAGCCCGACTCGTGCCGTAAAGGTAATTTTGAGGGCAAATATGTACCTAATTTTGATGGTAAAAGGGTAGCTGCTTTAATACAGAACAGAAAGAAAACAGAAAGAAATAGACTTGGGGACAGTTATCATCGTTGGCCGAGAGGGGAGGTTGCTGCTCTGGCTGCGCAGGGAGTAAGGGCTGCCCGCTCAACCTGCCCACAACTGGATGTGCTTGTGGGGAATGTGGTGCAGAAGGCCCTGGTTGATTCTGGGTCAGCACGCAGCCTGATTTCTTTGTCGTTTTTTGAAGATCTAAAATCCTCTGGGCTAATACGGCAGGTTGAGCCTAGTTCACTTATCTGCTGGACTGCTTCACGCACACCTTTACCTATTATCTGTAGTGCCCAGATTCACATCAAAATTAATTATTTCTCTTGGGATTGGAGCTTTTTGGTGGCTAAGGACCTGACTTTTCCTTTCATCTTGGGAGCAGATTTTATCGGAAAAACTGGCATGATTTTGGATTTGGCCTCCAGTCATGTTTTCTTTGCTTTCGCCAGGCGGGTGCTCGTTCCCTTTTCAGATGTTGAGTCTCGTGGGACTGCTGCCTTAGAGATGGAAGATAAGAGCTTGACTCCTCCTGACCAACTAGGACATCTTACGCCGAAAGAGGCTGAGGACATAAGGCAGATTTGTTCCAGTTTTCCTGAAGTCCTAACTGACAAACTGGGCACGACCAATCTCTTGGAGTACGAGATTCGTCTTACAGACACCCGTCCTGTACGTTCCCATCCATATAAGCTTGCTCCGCCCAAGATGGAAATTCTGAGAAATATGATTGATGATTTACTTAAGAGTGGGGTAATCGAGCCATCTTGCTCAAATTTTTCCAGTCCAGCGTTTCTAGTGCCGAAACCTAATGGGAAGTCCAGATTGGTCCTGGATTATCGAAAGCTCAATGCTCAGATAGAAATTGACTCCGTGCCTCTCCCCGATTTGCATTCTGCTTTCGACTGGTTTGGTAAGGCCAAGTATTTCTCCATTTTTGATCTTAATCAGGCATACCATCAGATTCCTCTAAAACACGAGTCTCGACCTCTCACTGCCTTTTGTGTGCCTTGGAATTTGTACCAGTTCACCCGAGTGCCAATGGGCTTGGCTGTGGGGGCCCAAACACTCACCAAACTCCTGGATTCTATCTTTCATGATGTCAAATTTAAGTTCGTGTTCAACTATCTGGATGACCTGCTTGTGTACAGTGAGAGTTATGAGGAGCACTTGACTCATCTAGAGGAAGTTCTAGTTAGGCTGCGAGAGTCTGGCCTTACCGTCAATCCTGAAAAGGTGAGTTTTGCTCAGCCTGAAATATCGTTTCTGGGTCATCTTGTCTCTTCTCGAGGTGTTTGTATTGATCCAGAGAGAACCCAGGCAATCAGGGAGTTTCCTCCTCCTAAGGATGCCAAGGGGGTTGCCCGTTTTGTAGGAATGATAAATTTTTATCGTCGTTTCATCCCCAATGTTGCTGAAGTGGCGGCCCCTCTGAACTCTCTTAGGAAAAAGGGTGCCAAGTTTGAGTGGGGTGAAGCGCAACAGACTGCTTTTGAGCAGCTGAAAGAGGCAGTGATGCAGCCTCCAGTCTTGGCTATGCCTGATTTCAGTCGTAAGTTCGTCTTGCAAACTGATGCTTCCTCCTTAGCCGTTGCTGCTGTTTTATCGCAAGAAGTAGATGGTATCCGGCAGCCCATAGCTTATGCTTCACGCACGTTAACCCCTTGTGAGAAGAAGAGTTGTTCTGTTTATGAGCTGGAATGTTTGGCTGTCGTGTTTGGAATTAACAAGTTCAGGCGTTACCTAGAACGTAAAGAATTTTTGTT
Source organism: Homalodisca vitripennis (assembly GCF_021130785.1). Lineage (NCBI taxonomy): Eukaryota > Metazoa > Arthropoda > Insecta > Hemiptera > Cicadellidae > Homalodisca > Homalodisca vitripennis. Next base: position 81,647,532 of record NC_060212.1, on the reverse strand, counting down.
GGAAACCGACAACCAGGCACTTTCTTGGCTCCTTGCCCACCCCCGTCAGCTCGGAAAGATTGGTCGCTGGGTAGTCCAAATTTCTGCCCTTAAGTTCACAGTGCAGCACGTGCGAGGCACCCAAAATATCATAGCGGACACTCTGTCACGCATGTATCACTTACCCAACGACCACCAGAATTTATCAGAGCCGCCATGTTGTGGCGTGCTCCTAGACTTTCCTCTGGAATTTTCGGACATTGTTCCACACCAACTTAAGGATCCCGAGCTGACTGCTATCATCAATGAGCTTAAAAACGGAGGTGCCCACCCTCCTTATTTTCTGTACCGAGGTGCTCTATGCTGCCGTGACAAGCAGCGGAGAAAACCTAAGTTAGTGCTGCCAAGCTTTCTTGTACCGATGGTCTTTCAGTATTTTCATTCTTCTCCTGTGGGCGGACATCTAGGAATTCATAAGACCATCGCGAAGATTAGGGATCAGTTCATCTGGAAAGGTATGGACCGGGATATTGCAGCTCGAGTACGTTCTTGTGAACTGTGCTCGCTAAGCAAACCCGCTCAAAATACCAAGTTGGGTCTTTTGTCATCTGAGGTGGCGGAAAACCTTTGGAGAAGGTTTTCATTGACTATGTTGGGCCTCTCCCGCGTAGCAAGTCCGGAAATAAGTTCCGACTTGTTTGTGTGGATGCCTTCTCCAAGTTTGTTTGGTTGTTCCCATTGCGGAGTGCTACCGCGCAGCTCACGGTGCAAGCACTTCGTAACCATTTTTTTTAACACTTTGGAATTCCCGCCACCTTAGTTTCCGATAATGGTTCACAGTTTGTCTCCAATATCTTTAAAAGAATGTGCTTTGGGCACGGAATCCGCCATGTGACTACTTCCCCTTTCTATCCTCAGCCTTCTCACGCCGAACGGTTTAATCGCAATTTTCGATCTGCTCTCATTGCCTTTCATGCGGAAAATCAGACCACCTGGGATCAACAACTACCTTGGATCCAATTTGCCTTTAATACGGCCCAGCATGAAAGTCACAAGGCGGTACCTTTCGAGTTATTATTTGGCTTTCCGCCAAACAACCCTTTGGCGAACCTTTGGAAAATTAGCGATCTTCTGCCACCTCCTGGTACTCCCGATGTGAAAGCCACTTGGGAGGCAGCCAGGCGGAATCTCATTCGGGCTAGGGAGTTAGTAAGGAGGAAGTACAACCGAGGTCGTATTGCCAATCCCTTCCAGGTGGGGGATCTAGTTTACTGCAAGGCTCACCCAGTCAGTTCGGCTGTGGATAAAAGAGCTGCTAAACTTTGCTACAGGTGGACTGGTCCCCACCGCATCTTGAAGTTTCTGACTCCGGTGACTGCCCGACTGGGAGATCCTCAGTCCGAGAAGATTTTCAGGAAGGCGCACATATCCCATCTGAAGCCTTGCCGGAGTCATCCGTGATTTCTCTTTAGTCTGTGCGGGAGGGTTTTAGGTCCAGAGTCCTGATCACCTCTGCTCTTTCTTCCTGATCAAGGTTCCTGTTTTCTTCTTTGTACCCACGCAACTCTTGGAGTGATTTCTTGCCTCCAACTGGATTTTCTTGGTTTTCCCTTCTGCAGACTTCAGGGTTTCCGGTTTATTTTTCTTCAACCTTTGGGGGGAGAGGCATTTCGTTTGGTTCTTCATTTTGAAGAAATTAACAGAGGGGAGTTCCTCCTTTTGGGGGGGGGGGAGTCTGAGCCGGTTCAATACCTATATCTCCCCGGCTCATGTGTGTTTTATATAGTGTATGTGTGTGTGGTTTATTGGCTGCAGAGCCCACTGACCTTTTGAAAGCGTTTGGCCTTTCCGGTAGAGTGGTAGAGACTCCGAGCCGTGGTGTACTAGTTAGGAGTAGCTCCAATTTAAAATTTTGTTTAACTAAGTGTTTATTTTGTTTTTGCTGAGCTGTTCTCCATCTGACATGTGCGGCTAAGTTTACGGCCCCTCACTGATGAGGTCCAAGAGATGAGCTGTTTTTCTCCTGTCATCTCTCCATCATGCGTGGTCGCAGAGAACCTTCTCTTTTGCGCTCTGCTGAGGGACGGCCACCATGATGGACATTACTGCTAGTCAACATCTGTGATACCCTGCTCATATTCTTTATTTATTTGTTATTGTTATTGTTGCCATTTATATAGTTTATATTTTGTTATTTAATTTTAAGTTAGTTTTAGATATTATTTAGTTATTTCTTGGATTTCATTAGGAGCCCGCCCTTAGCCGAAGGATACCGGGTGGAATTGGCATTTCTTGTTTCAAATTATGGCGTTTCCAATTTTTGTATGCAGGTGCACCTGACAAGAATTGTTCGAGGTATATACAACTGCAGGCACTTTTATTTATTTATTTTTTTTTATTTATAGTATAATTATATACCTTTTTATATTGACTGGATAGGCCTATGTTATGTTGTCTTAGTGAATGAACCTGAGTATACTGACCACGGTGTTCTTATTTTCACCTAGTTAGTTTTGATCCGGCATCCCGTTCGCCACCATGGGCGCGCGCTTCCCTGATGGTTTGCTGTGGGTGTGCGAGCGGCGGTGTAAGGTTTCAGTACAGCATCTAGGTCTGGGATATCATATTGAAATTGTTCATTTTCAAACTGCTGGTATTCTTTGGTACTACTAATTTTTACCTTTGAAGTAATTTCTCTGGCTGGAACTTTGGCTTCATCACTAGTTTTAGGCCTAGGCTTTGGAGTCGCTTTGTCACAAAGCCATCCAAAGGTTTTCTTCCGTTTGAAAATACTTGTTGATCTTGGCATTTTACACAACAATAACTACACTTTCCCGAGTATTAAAAGTAAAATAAAGTGAACACAACAGCAAAACTGGGTTTTCACACTGAATAATAACGATTTGTTTCTTGTAAAGACAAACACCACCACAAAAAACTGTAAAAAACAAAACAAAAATACGGCTGTCAAAATTCTGCTGTCAAAAGAGCCGTGGTGTTCAATGCCTCTAAAATACTGTTGATCATGTAGCAGTTCCATTGAAGTAGTACTATAACAAGTAAATAATAGAACTGGTGTAAGAGAAACGCACGATCGGTTGCGACGCGCTCAGTTCTTGATTGTGAGGATTGAAGTGTGCGTGCAAGCCGTTAGAAAATATTTTTTTAAGCTAACTTATCAAAAGAAAACATATACAGTACATGTTATATACCATTGTAAAGAGGAAATTTCAGGCTATTTAAAAACTGAAAACCAAAAAAACCCAAAAAAAGTTTTAAGTGGTCTGCTCCCCATAATAAAAATGAAAAAGTACAAGATTTTATCACAACTCTAAATTCGTTTTACCCTACTATTAAATTTACATATGAAATTGAACAAAATAATAGTATCCCATTTTTAGACGTATTAGTTATTCGAAATGAAACAAAAGTTGAATTTGATATCTACAGGAAACCAACTTATACAGATAGGTTCATCATCAATGAATCTAACCATCCATGTGCACAAAAAAGAGCAAAATTTAATTTAATGATTTACAGACTGTTAAAACTACGTTCAACAGAAAACGACAAGAAAGAACTAAATTACATCAAATCTATTGCTATGTTCAATGGTTACACTACACAACTCATTAAAAAAAGCTTTAAAAAGAAGAAGTAGAAAAGATAAGACAACATTAAGACCACCTCAAGACACCAATCATGAATTTATTTGCACAACATACAGGACTTTTTCGAACCAAATATGCAAAACTTTTAAAAAGCATACAAATAAAACTGTCACTCACAGAACAAGCAACTATCCCACATTTTAGGAAACCCTAAGGACAAAATTTCAAATGATAGTAAATCGGGAATTTATGAAATTGGATGCGATGACTGTGACAAAATTTATATTGGAAAACAAAAAGAACAATAAAAACACGATTTAAAGAGCATTTATCGCACACGAAACGAAATAGTGTATTATAGAACTGTGTATAATAAACGGTGTGCATAACAAATAAAAATTCAATTAAATATTGAAGAAATAGTTTCAAAATTTAATGACAATCAGAACTTTACTAACCAATGTATCTATTTATACAAGAAAATATGTATTATTTACTAGAACCACCAATGACATATATTCGTAAGAGTTCCGAATATTAAATTATATTAAATTGTTTTGTCATTTATTTGATGTCTGACTTCTTAATATATTATTCTTAAAACCTGTGAAATACTACTTTCTTGAAACCAAATTTTACAAGGTCGCAATTCTAAAACTTTTAGATGTGTCAAAAACTTCTAGAAACATTAGTTTTTCAATTAACAAAGATTGTGTATTTTTTTATTTTTTTTTATTTTTTAATAACAAAGCAATTATATAAAAGTCACTCCATACGATTTGGTTGCAAGTTGGCCAACATTTTCCATTCGTCTTATGGTAACGAGATACTTAGAGAATACATGAATTTACAGTCAAATTTAGTATACGATTATTTAATACAATATAACACAAATTGAAGCTCATAAATAGGGCTATAAACTGATATTTTTGCATTAAATCTTAGCAAATTCTGTTTCGCGAAACGTGGCGTGCTGTATACCATGTAAGAAGTTAACAGCTAAATTAATTACCGCAGTATTGACAAATACAGTATTTTATTATTACAAATTCGCTAACTAATATATAATTAATATAAATAATAATTGAGTTCGGATGAAATCAAATTTTATAAGAATTAGAGAATAAATTAGAAGTTAATAATCGGACGTGTTCACTGGCCCAACAAATAAGACACATCTGTGGACCTGCCCGAGGGAATTCCAGTTAGTCGGTAATAATGACGAAATGAGAATTTCAGTTAATTATTGGAATCCGATAAATTACCAAAGACTTAACAAAGTATTCTGAAACTATCCATGTTATTTTTATTATAATACGTGATAAAACATTAGGTGGTACCATCCCACTGATCACTCAGCAGTGTAATACTGTTAAAAATTTATGATTAGTAATCTGTAAAATGTAATTTGTACAGGATTATGTTGTAAAAAACACACCAGTTAATCCTAATAAAAATATATTGCTGCACCTACTAGTACATAATAATATTCAGTGCAATTGTTATTTCTAATTACACATGGGTACTATAATTTAAAATAAGGATTTATGTCTAAAAAAACTTTCATGTATAAAAAGAGTATATTTTCATTCACGATAATTTACTTCCCATATAATTTATATCTGATACTATAGTACCTTTTGTTTGTAGTCCAAACTCAAGACAGTATTGACATACGTTGGTCTAAAAATTATTCTCGTTAAAAATCGACTACTTCTAGCCATAGTCAACTACTTCCGGTCTAAGGCATTTCCGTTCCCTTTCTATAGCACAGTCTGCTGATAGCATAGTAGACTCGTGTATCAAATTTAATGTTTCTAGGACATCGGGAAATTGTTCTAACTAAATTATAGTTCTTCTAGAAGTTCAAACTCCATTTAAAAGTCACATCAACCCCATTATGTATGGTAATTCTTTAGAAACATATTTAATTTGTCTACTGAGACCATAGGTACGTGTTTATAATTCTAGGAAATCGATAAGTTGTAACATTATGTACAGTTCTTGTAAAGGTTGCAGCCCCATTTCAATCCGTATAGGTATTTTATGTTTATAAAAATGGTTTAGTTTTTCCATATAAGTCGTGAGGCATACTTGTGCCAATTTCAATTCTGAGATACGGAAAATTGACAATTAGTGGCGAGTGAAGGAGGCCTTTGTCTTTTATACATATATATATATATTTATATATCCTCCATTATTTTATAATAGAAACTCCTGAAAATGATTGATTGTCACTGGAAGATATTTCAATCACCTGATGAATTACAGAACAAGGAAAGTTGAAATATTAAAGTCAATGTTTTGAAGTTCCTAAGCCAGGGAGTGAAACAATTGAAGTAGCAACGAAATACACGAATTTCTCTTTAAATTTCTATTATATTTGTGCTCTAACAGTGTATTTAAAACAAACAATTTTTGGGGAGATATAGGGAATACAAAGTCCGTAGTAATATTTTAGTCGAAGCACGTAATTTGGAACTGTTTAATAATTTTCAATTTTAAGATATGTTTATGCTTAAAACTAATTTAGTATTAGTTGATGGTGTTTAACAGATTTTATTTTATCTTATATTATTATTTATATTATATCCTTTTATTTCAGGATTAGTCCTCTAAAAAGAGGAAATGGAGTTGTATTATCAAAGCTTAGTATTAACTTTACATTCCAATAGAAGAATTTGCATCAAATATCTTCTTGATATTAGATGGGTGTAGATTAGGCACAAAATATATTAGACACAATTGTACGAAACATTATTTTCCAGGACTGCTGATTAAAAGTGACATGTGGTCTTGTTGAACTGGACCTAAAAGGAATGCACTTGAAATATAATTCAGTAAACAGTTTATTCTAGACCTCTTGATATTCATACTAATACTTTTAGTTATATCTTTGGTATATACTTAAATTTATATCATATAATGTGTTTTATTGGTACGAGGTAATGACGATTTGTAAAACATATTACAAATTCCACAGAAATATCGATAAAACCAATATAGTAAAATATGTTACACCCTATGTGTGTGTTTTAAACATTGGAACTCGAGTAAGCGTGGGTTGAACGTTATTGAATCGTTGGTCAAAACAAATACAAAAAACCCTCTCGATGAAATATAAAAAAATGCAATACTGAAATATATGGGAAATAATTATAAATAGGGCGGGGCACATACGAGTATATTGCAATATATGTTATTTTGAAAGTTAAATAACTTAGTTAAGCTGTTTCCTGCTGAAGTAAAAAAATTGATCCATTAACCATATTTCAACCATCACAATTTACAAGTTACAAGGCAGATAAAAATTATAGGCAGGTTAAGTAAATTTTGGTAAAATATTTTAGGTGTATTGGAGAATCAGCATTACTCTTCTCAAAATAATCATGTAATATCTTACATTAAGTTATTCGACATCCATCTTGCTTAACTCACTATTGGTGCCATTGGGGGGAATTATTTAAAACGTTTGTCGACAATGGTTTTGTAGTTTATAAATAAATAAATCGGTAGCCAAATAGCAATATATAGATGAATATCTCAAAATTCAGGGCCTAGAGCAGCGAAATGAGGTTAGGTGTGGAGGTGAGGATTTCCCTTAGTAATTATTCTTTCGGACCACAAATATTGTTATGCCTTTAAAGTTTTCAATCTTGTTTCAAGGACACAATGGGACTGCTAGAAAAAGGAACCTATCCAAGAAATTGTACATTCGTGTAAGTAGAGGGGCATGCATTACAATATTAGGGTTGAAAAATGAACAAAATTGCACAATTAGAATTTAGAACGAATCTTAATTTCTATACTTTTATTTTCGTCAATATTGTGCAACGATAGGGTAACCTGGTACTATAAGAAAAAGCTAATTTTGACTCTTGTTGAAACTAAACTGAATTTTACTCTGAAAATTAGTCACTTCTATTTATAAAAAAAACTTATATGTTAGGAAAAACAAAGAAACATTAGTTCAGGATGGAAATTACCGTGTTTGTAATACAACTGTGCAACAAAATCAATTTCCATGGCGTATGGTATGTTGTGATAAATTTACAACGTGACTACAGCCTGTTTTTATCCAAGATATTAACAACACTGACATCATTGAATATAAGTAACCATTAATTAATTAAAAAGCGAAATTTAAAACTGTAGAAAATCGATTAAAATAGATAGTACATTAATACAGAATTTTAGTTATTAGCCTTTTTATTAGGCCTTAGTTAGGTTTAAAAACTATTATTTAAATCCCAGAAATTTGTGTAAACCCTGTGGAAATCAGCAATACTCTCATATAATGTAGCTAAAATCTTTCTACAAATATCTGTACATTTATACACTTTAAGTAAGAATATAAAGAACATATAATACGAAAGTGCCAAAAAGAAATTCAAGAACTAAATTAAAAATAATAATTGGTTCGCGTATAAATTTGAGAATAAAAACTGCAGAATCTTAACTAAAAATTTTGTATTTATAAGAGTAGAAAAAAGTATGCAAGAGTGAAATTTGCATCTTATAATTTTTTTTAATACACTAGAAAAACCATAATGAAGTATTACAATTATTAGAATTTGATAACTCATACTTTTAGAAAGTCGTCTAAGAAAATGTAGCTCAATACTGAATTATTATTAGGGGTTTCCAAGAACGCCAATAATACTGAAAAGATGTATTTCAGGAGCCTCATAAATAGAATGACAACGCTCTTTGTGGTGTCAAGCTTAGTTCCCTTTGATTAAATGCTCAGAATATCAAAAGAAGTTTAATATCCAATAATATATTTTTATTCTAGCAGCGCTTAGGTATTTACAGCTCAAAACAAAATTACATTCTAATAGACAGCAAAACCAGGAAATTATAAACAATTTATTATATTGCAAACCTTATGAGGATATATTGAAAACAGCCTATATGTTCAAATGTGCAAAACACATTAGCTGTAGTTATTAATTTATTCTGTTATACGTGTATTACGTTACAAATACTTATTATTTAAAGTTTTCAGCTTCGGAATATTTCATTTACAATAACAACTATTGTATTCGGAATATATTACCTGAACGCGACAAGCAACTATTAAGACCGTGTAAAGACTTTTGTTTCAAGTTAAACCAAACTGTGGTACCACATTAGAATCAAAGTTTTTATCATATTCCGCATTGTTCTTTTTTGACTTCAATACATTTATAATTTTCAGAATGGAGCTGAACTCCTAGCTGGAGGAGAACTCAAAAGTTCGACTAAAACAATACTAGAACCTAAAACATTAGCAAGTTTAAGTCAACAATATTTTACCCACTATTTAACAAACTAAATAAGGTGCAGAAATAGTATAGACAATTAAAAAGAAATGTATTAGAGACAATATCATATTTTTAAACTATAGAATTCCGAGTAATATGAAGAATAGAAACGAGCTAAAGATATTTTCCTCTTCAGTTATAAATTAACACAAACATTTCTCTGGAATGTAAAAGTAATAAAACTATTTATATTCGATATAAACTTGTACTTCAGGTGTGCAGCTGACATAAGAAATATATTCAATATAAGGTTTTCGTTGTAAAAATACATTTATAAAGTACTCGTTTTTATCCAATAATCAAGGAAACATATTTGCAATAAGCGATCATTTTCACAAATAAAATGTATACATGACATACTATAACCATCGTGTTAGTCAAGTGACCGATTCTATTTCAGTTACATCATGGAGTGTTGTTAAATTGTGCAAGGTAAACGACGATACTGCGTAATTAAACATTCCAACGCAATATTGGAAATAGATGGAAGCGTGGAGAAGCAATATTTGCTCATAAAAAAAATAAACTCACTGCCTTATTACTGGGTGGAATGAATGAGCCATTATTGAGTATAAAATATTAAGTATACATTTCTGTCACATAAGCTAATATTATATGTAAATATTTCATATATAAGTAATAAATCGTCTATGTAATTTGCTAAACTTTAGTAAAACCTATTTCTCGTGGGGCTGGAAAACTTTAACATCTATCCGTCCATTTTTCCTCACCATTTCTGGAAAACGGACTTACCTTTAGACTTTCCATTGTGCACGAGGCTGTAGTTCTATATGAGGAACACTGGTTTCTACAATGATGCATGCCACAACATGGGATTTGGCTAAGGTTTAGCGAATATTTTTCGTTGATCTTACGGTACAAGCAAGACAAAAATAATGTAAAGCCAAGTTTTGAAACCGAAGATGCAAAGCCTAATTACAAAATCTCAAAACAATATCAAAGCAGGAATAAAACAAAACCGAAAAAACACAAACAGCTGAACAAGAAAGTAATAAGAAAAGTAAACGTTTACTCAGATAGTCATGGTCGGCATATGTCTATGCACCTAATGTCTCATCTGGATAGTGATTAAATACAAAGTGATGGTTGAATGTAAACCTGGCGCTGAGACAACTGACATTTTCCCCCAACATATCGGATTCCGAGTTCTGCGAAGACGATTGGATAGTGTTAATTGCTGGTACAAAACGACATCAGTAACTCAAATGAAAATAATGTATTGTAGAAGATATAAAAAATTAATTGAGAAATTAAAAACTCCCAGCATTATTGCAGTCACAATCCCTTATCGGTTCGATATGCACAACTCACATATAAAGTAAATGGACAAGATCTTTCTTGTAAATTGGCTTCTAAAGCGACTTGAAGAGGAAGTCCCTAAAATGTAAAATTGTTGACACAGAGTCCATGGATCGTAAAATATTTTACACGCCATGGACTCCACTTGACAGAAAAGGGAAAGGACGCTCTGTCCCGGCTCATTGCTGACTGTATTTCAGAAAATGCCATTGCTACACGTTCGGATAAGCGGATTTCGGATATTAAGGAAATAGCTGTCGCTAATAGTCCATATACACGACGTTATAGAGCCTTGTGTTCTTTCTCCCCCTGCAGCCAATGAAGCGATTGCGACGGAGCTGATAGAAGAGCAAAATACACCATCGTGCAGCCTCGTCGGAGCTACGTATGCTGACACTATGAAGGGCGACGCCACTCAATCTCCAAGTATACTGCCATCTGAAGCCTTCAAATCTTCTTCGGAACCGGGTGCACAGGTTTCTTCGTCTTCTATAGACATTGCTTCATTGTCGTCCCAATCACCGAGTGGAATTTTTTTTAGAAACTCGACAGTTGCACTCCCCCACGACATAACTAACCCTTCTAGAAAACATTTCTAAAAATAGTGATAATCAATGTAAAAATGGGGTGGGGGGGGGGGGGGGTGGGGGGGGGGGGGGGTGGGGGGGGGGGGGGGTGGGGGGGGGGGGGGGTGGGGGGGGGGGGGGGTGGGGGGGGGGGGGGATTTATGGTACTTGTAGGCAAACTTTTAACTTACTGATGTCAATAAAAGTGTGCTTGGAAACCTCATATTACTACTATGATAATAAATATAGATATAAATAAATCATACAACATTTGAAAATACGTAAAATCGATATAAGGGCATCACAATTATAAATTAAATATATTCAAAAACTATTTGTAAAAAAGCCTAATATATATTAATTTCAGGATATCGTACGGGAGAGGGCACGCTCAAAATTCTAGCCATTTGCTCTCTAGCTGGTAGTATGACTGCAACCCTATTGCCTTGGCCTCGATAAGGGCCGTAAATTATATCTCAAAAAACCCTATTTTCTCGCTATATGTTGAGGTTTTAGTGCTATTCTGGGTCCCAATACCCTTTGCTAATTCGCTCGTTTGCAATAGTAGTGCCGTTTTCTTAACTTTTTTCTCGTTAGACAATATGGATCTCTCCAAACTTATGTCACATTTAAATGCCAGAGATCGTTCTAGTGACACGAGAGAGATCCTGAAGTAGCAAGAACGCCCGCTCGTAAGCCAGACAAGAATCTAGAACAACGATGGTGAGTTGTTATTAGCCCATGAAAAAACCTACGCTTGTAAACCCTCAGTAATAAACACTATCCAGCATTTTGTGTATTTTTTAATCTCATTTAAGAATATTTGCGACCTTTAATTAGATTTGTTAGAAACACAAATTTTTTGTCAATTCACATTTGAAAACACATGTTTTTTGAATATAGTGTAAATGTTTTTTTTCCACTCTTGCTTTCAATTATCCAGAGGTCAATTAATAACTGAGGGTTATTTTTTGCCCGAATTCTTTTGGTATTAAATTAATTATTAACAGGTCACTATTTTACCTACGAATGAGTAAGCCATGAAAGGAGATAAGAAATTAAAGAAGAATTATATATGTGATGGGCACTGAAGATAACTTAATTTTTCTAATAAATGAGATAATGGGAATAATAAAACTCAGCGTTTGAAACATTGGAATTAATGATTTTATTCTTTTATGAGATGAAGGACTTCTAATGTAAATACGTATTTAGTAAAAAAGAAAAAATTAAATTATATAGCTACATTTACTTTTACTGTAGAAACTGTATGAAGGAAAATAAATTTAATTCTTAATCCCGGGAATGCAATATTTTCCAGATATGCGCTGTTCTTTCAAACAAATATTAGACTTCTATGAGCCTTTAGTAACTATTATTTATCCATAATGCGTTTTTTACATTAGCTTACGGTTTAAATTTTTGACTAAGGACCGATTTGTAATAATCTTTTAAAAATTAAACCGTTAATCTTTCTACAGCGTCCTACGTTTTTATGGCATTGATGAACAACTGCAACAGTATGTTTTATTATTTTAATGAAATTATCTTAGTAACCCGTTTGATTCAAATAATGTGTAACCTTAATTGTAAATTCGATCCTAATGTAATCGTGTTTCTATGGATTTTATTATATTTTTTACTAAGTATTAATTATACTAGATAAGTCCTTGCAGTTGGGATGTTTCATAATACGAAAAAAACATCAAAGTATTATGAAAACATCTGTGTAATAATAACATTTTAAATTTTTAACCTTCTAATGCTCTTTATCTGTTACGATTTGCTTTCATTAATCTTATCCAAAAATCCACTAAGTTCTTATATGTTTCCAAAATTTAACGGTCAAACGAAATTTTTCATGAAATGGTGGATGTTAAATAGATAGATTATTATAATCCTTTTACACGCAATAATAAACTATATATTTCTTGCTTTTTATGAAACATAAAACGGTTAATAATAATATTATTTTTTTTTAAACTAATCATTTTCTTACTCAAAAAAATTTTGATACTCACTCCATGGCCTATGTATACATTTAAAAAAATTATCAAAATTCTATTCACCTTCTTTCTGAACACTACTAATTCCAACAATAATATTTATTATTTTACATGGTTCACTTTTATTACACACATTTTAGATTACAGTCAGCTTTTACAGTAAATCTTTTTGCTCTTGTACTTTTAGTACATATAAATATATTTTCCGATTACACTCAGATTTTACAGTGAATCTTTTACTACTATAACAGCATGATATTATAAATAAAGTAAGTAATATTATAATCATAAAATCTTACTACTATACGCAGATTATTGTGTATTTATTAAGAAGAGATTTTGTCCTTAAATTCTTCCTAAATAGTTATGAAAGTTAATGAAATATTTACAAAAAAATCCTGTACATAAAAAACTAAGAATTGCAAGAAAAACAGTAATTTACTCCATAACTTATATACTTCAATGATTTCTTCAGTTAATGTAATAATAGTAATTATAGTTTAGATACGATTGCTGTACGTCATCTTCTTCTTCACTAGACAATCAGTGGTTTCCAGGGAAAATGTTTAGGACGTGTTACGTTACTATATATTTCTATGTATAACTCTTGTAAAAAATGGTGAAATTAATATTTATTATAAGCCCTGACAACTCTGTTGGTTTAAAGATCCTCATCACGACCTGTCTCGTGGGGAACGTTTTTTCAATAAAGTCCTCAAAAAAAATTACATTGTTAAAGTGTGTTTTGTAAGATTGAAGGATTGTGAAAATAGCACGATGCTTCTAGTCATTGTCTGGTTCAAGAAAGTAGCCATAACTTTTTGAGATCAGAAATCTGATTTTATTACTGAGGTGGAAAACCCTTCTAATCCATAAAAATTCCAAGTTAAAATAAACGAATAATGCCAAAACACTGTGTCATGAATTATTCATAAATGCCAACAAACATTTATTGTATCAAATTCATGCATTCTATCGTCAAAAGACATGCACTTAATAAATCAAGTCGTAATTATTTTCCCGACTAAAGAATACAGGTCACAATAGATCAGTACTCAATAATTGACCGAATATATTTTGTTGTTCCTGAACGTTATACGTCCACAGATCCAGAGCCCGTCCGTCGAACTGCTAAGTACTCCGGCCCCTACTCATCTTCTGTACGTAACTTTTACATAGTTGTATCAACCGTTCGGTGTAAGTTCTCGATCTCGAAAAGACGAATCAATGTTGTAACAATCAAAGGAAAACTAATTATATACTCTTTATTTAAGTAATCCCAATTCTCAGAATAATATTTCTAAGATGATTTTAGAATAATAATTTTAAAGAGAAAATAAACTCTCTGGTATTTATATAACACGCATTAGCGACTTATCGCTAAAGCGTGTTTATATAAAAAAAATAATTTTTGTTATAAGACAAACGTAACTAAATATCTCCCGGTTTGTTTTTTTATTGGACAAGTTAAACTCAATCTTCAGGCACAATCATTGTGTTTTCTGTTATAACAGTACGTAAAAGATCAATTATTATGGGCCTGTGCGACAGCATTAATTTTTTTTTACTATAATAGCTGTTAAGCTGAGAGCTTCTTTTTTTATTGCAATAAAATTAAAACTATTTTATGCATATTTAACATATCTGCATAAATGAGATATCTGTCACCATTTTACAACACCAAAAGTGACAATATAAACATGATTCAAGTTTAAAAATTGTTTCTATGAGGTAAACTCCAAGGTGGTTCCTCTACAGCCGCTGTTTATTGAATATTGATTTGATATTGAATTTGATTTGAACTTGTCACAATACGTTGGCGCGACGTATGCTCAACTATGACCACACCAACACTAGTTTGTATCAAACGTAAAAACCAGCTAGCTTATACTTTTATAACACTTAGTTTTATATGTATTCGTATAAGACCATACGAACGGGAGAGTATAAAAAGATTTTATCCTTATAAAGACCCTTATCTAAGGTTACAGATTTTTATGAACCTTTTAAATGAACCCTATCAAACAGGTGGTAATTAAACCTTCAGTTTAAGGTCCTCTTTAAAAATCATGTTTTTATGGGATTAGGGTTGTAAAATTTAAATTGTTACAGCCTTTCCTATTTATGTATATATGAGAACAAGTTTTAGTTAATAATGCTTAAAAAGGATTTCTATAACATTTCTCTTACTTATGAGTGTTTTAAATCAAATTTATTCTATCAATAAAATTAATAAAACAATATAATATCGAGATCATTATTTTCATTGATATTAATGTTGTTCTTAACATTATTACAATACATGTGTTGTTATTAACACTGTAAAGTTATACAGCCATTAAATAAAACAAACAGATTCAATGTATAGAGTGCACAATTGGTACGTTTTGCGTTGAAGACTCGCTTGCTCCACCGTGCTTAGGGATCGTGTCAGTAACATTGTCCTGCATTCTGCACCTAATGAGACAAATGAGAATGCAAATTCATCTGAAGTGCACTATATTTTATAATTAAGTAAATCTCTAATGTTCAATTAACTGTTCGTTTTTCATTTTACCTTTGTCGTCGACAATTTTTCGATCTCCTCACACAAATATGGCTCCAGATTCCAGGAATCAACACTGTAACAGCATCAGGTTCCAGACGCTGCAATAGGAGAAGGTAAACTGTAGCTAAAATAAACATTCATATTAAGTAAAACCTTCCCATTATGGATTTTCTATGCTGTGTTTAAATTCTTCTTACTTAGTTGATTAGTTACTATGTTTGTATGTTAAATTTGAACAAATTTTATTATATTTATTTTCAACTAAGGTAACATTGTATTTACAAATAATATCAAATTAGTAGTGAATCAGTCGATGTTTAAATATGTAAGATTCCCTGTATTTATTCCAGTCCAGAAATGTCATAGCTAGCCAATAATTTGTATACATATTTTATTGTATTAAATTAAAGAAAAAATAATTATGGCAATTAGTTTTCTGATTTTTCTATTCAATGTAATATTCTACATAGGTGTTTAATCTCGCTATGTTGTCATAATCCTGTACGAGTAATGCAAACATGGTGTTAATAATATTCCTAGACTTTCTGGAATCATTAACAAAACTGTTACAGCACACCGTATGTTTACTTGAGACCAGTTTGCACACAAATTTACAATCATTCCGTGCCGTTCCAGTATGCTATGTCACGTATCTCCTCTTTCCTTATGTGTGGATTTCTCGGAAAGCTTTATCTACGAGACCTTTTTGATTATAAGATATTAATATATTGCCTATATTGTCTAATAAACTACTTTTTGGCCCTGCAAAAACAATTTTTACAAATACTAGTTCAATTAATCGTAATATAGCACTAAGTAAATCCTTATACTTCTCATTTTGTTTACATGTCAGATTTAATATATTTATGCTCCCAAGAAGAGTAAATGAGATGTTATTTAAAACTTTTTTTTCTACATTTAACATATAAATATGGCAAGTTGGCCTAGCCAGTACTAATAGACCAGAATTTAGCGTACCAGAATGAGTGTAATAAAAATGAAATCCTGTTTTCAGACAAATCAAAGATCTCGTATATACAGTTTTATAACAATGTAACCAATTCAAACTTATAACTTTACTTGTCATATGTGCAATTTAACTGATAATTAGCATATCTTTTTCATAATTTATTTCAATGTATGAAATTTGAAATCTAAAAATCTAAAATTAGTTCAAAATTTACCCATTCGAGAGTGTAGTGAATATTATGGTGTATACTATATTGCTCATCCATGAAGTTGGTACGATTCATTAAATTGGAAAATTACATTGGCACTATGCCTAACAGCATCTAGAGCAAATCTAAGAAAAGTTTTAAAAATAAGATATTAAAACTAAATGTTTGGCGTTTACAGCAACTGATCGAGGTATTAAAACAGAGTTTTATTAAAACAATAGTTGTTCTTTTAGTCAAATTTTCAACTATTACCCCTATAGGGTTCTATATCTGGTGCAGATAGCAGGGGGTTTAAAATCCAAATGTAATTCCTGTCATTTCCGAAAGTAAATTTAAAAGATCTAACTTCGAATACCTATAAATGCTTAAGTTGAAAATTTCAGGCTTCGGAGTATATTTTAGGATATGATGTTCTTAGCGGAGAATGAGTATTTATTTTAATCGTTAATTCTATTTATATATAGATACACATATTTATATGGATATAATGATTGTACTGGAGAACCAAAGTAAAACTTTTTGATGATATGCCCCAAAATGTTGTAGGAGGAAGATAATTTTGTTTGAATATGGAGATTTGCTTACCGTATTATTGTTCGTAACTTAATTAAAACTTTTTGGGAACATTATTATAGTCCGTTTAAGGAGGCCCAATTCCAGCCTTCCTATCAAGTGATTTTTTAAATTTACGGCAAGACAAGATGGGTTATAGAAATTGTTTAGGAATAGCTACAAATTACTAGAATTTTGTTATTTCATGACTGTGGTATTTATCATAGTGCGTTGTATCTGCAAAATATTTGTTTTTAGTAGACTATTATGTAACATATAAACTAGTAAATGTATAGAATAACAAAAATTGTAATGTATAACTTCATGTATGTAAAACTTCCTAACTATAAATTATTTAAATGAGGACTATATGTTACGTGACGTGTAATATTGGCTGGTACATCGTGTTCTCTGCAGCCCACCACAATGGGTTCACTCAGCATGTCTTCATTAGTCATGTTTGTCATTTGACTGAGCCACATACTCCTTTGTATGATCATTGTAGCGTTACGTCTCCGTCTGTGTACGCAACTTCAATATAATAATTCGTATTGTTGCTTTCAATGGTACCCTGAGGCTGCGGATATCCTCATATTCCATTATAAGTAATATATTGTTTCAAAGACGATTAGGTTTATTTATAAAATGTACTGGTCTCGAGTACATATTTATTAAGCTGTATATGTTTTCACGTGTTGTGTTTAATTAGTTATGAATATCCCCATCCAGAATATAATGTCTCTCTTTAACATAAACTGGAATAAAATATTTATTTCATTTGTAAGATGTTCTCAAAATTTTTGCTTTGTTTTTAACTATAAAACTTAGTTTTAATCCAAAGTCGAGTGTACAGTATCTATTTGAAAATATTATTGAAGGTTAGGATATAAAACTTTATTTATTTACTTGGAACCATAACGTATGTTTTACACTTTTCACCAATTTATATTGTGATAGCTTTCGTAGTATTTTAATTTTGCACGCAAATTTTACTGGATATATTTCATTCCTAAAGATATGTACGAGAGTAATGTATAATGTGCTATACATCACTCTCAAACATATTAATAGAGTTTTTCCCTTTACCAAAAGGATCCTATGTACTAAGTTTCAATTCTTTAAGGCACCACACAGACGGAGAAAAGAAAAGAACGACCAAATAAAACGAGAATCCATATCGGGTCTTTGATCATTTATAAAGGTTTATCTTATATCAGATGCTTTGTAAATATAAAAAAATGTCGGATATAAACTATGACAAGTGTGGTATTCCTATATAAGTTTAAATACTTACTTATGCAAATACTCAATTCATTTTATATTTGTACTATATGGATAGAATTATTACCAATAACAAATATTTGTAATTAAAAGTAAATACCAAAGATAGTTATATATTACTAGACGTTAAATTCAAACTCGAATAATATATTTTAATATTAACATTTATTATGACATAATACACAATATATCAGTGCACTCTTCACACAAACAGCAAATAGGCCTACCTATGGTTTCAGGAGTCGTTTGTTATTACTTTGTATTTGTATTGTATTTTAGTGTTTGCAACTTAAGTTAGGAGATATATGTGTGTAAAAATTCACCTTTATATGAAATTTTAAAGCTATAAATTTAGCTGGATCCCATTTCATAAACTATGAGCTGTTGATCTTATATATAAATTTTAATTTAACCGGGTTGTTTTTATAGTCATGCAACAACTTGGCAAGGCATAAAAACAGACAATCAATCAACAGAAATCGATTCAATTTCATAGAACATCATGGAGATGTAATATTGATGGCTATAATAGTACCAAGTCCCTAACTTGGTCGCATTGCTTGTTGCACAGATTTGATTGCACGCTCAAATATAATGTATTATTTTTTTCTCGCTAAGTATATCTTACGTATTTCAATCTGTGTTAAAGGAAACTACCAAACCTTTCAAAATTGTCATGAATAATATTATCCATTAATCATATCAAATCAATGTTTATTTACAATTGAGCGAATTCACTGCACTTAACTCTTGGTTTTATTATAATTGAAAGTATCTAAAATTCACAATTTAAACTCCACCCAGAAATATTTACCATAGATTCAAAATAAGTAGTTTTACCAAGTTAAAACTGTCATAACTCTTTAATATTTAATTCGTCGCATTTAATTATTACACTAATTAAGCTCACCAAGAGGCGTTTACGTTACTTAAATTGAAATGATTCTTTTCATTGACACAAGTTAGCTTATTAAACCCCCTACAATAAGAAAATAAGGAAGGGGGAGGGAAGTAATTGCCTCAGACGATGATTGAAGTCGTGATAAATGTCTTCTGAATTATTTTCCAATTGAATCCTAAAGCACGTTTTCAATCTTTTTCGATTCTTATTCCATACTAACCTGTTTAGTGCGTTCTCAATAGTTTAATTACGTTTCATAAGTTCAGATTATATTATAAACTGTTAAAAATAATATTATATTATAGTATAAGTAGCAGAACTTGTCATATTAAAAAATATACATACAGAGTTCTACTTACTAACTATTTATTTCTAGTATATAAGTTTAGTATAATTGTTGTGTTTATAAAATAAATCTATATATCAAAGAACTGTCGTATGTTACATATAAAATTTTAATATAATTTACTTTTCTTACTTTTTTTCTCACAAGATGTGATAAATAAGTTTGTCTTATAAATAATGTCAATAAAGAAAGAATGCTGAACTTCAGACATTTACAATCGTTATTTTACATCATATATAATAATTACGTTTCAAGGATTAAAATCTACCATCCTCTTTAGATGTAAATGTTTTATTATATACTATTTAAGGCTTTTAAAATAGTTTTTACCGAAATGTGTTGAGAAACCAAATTAGAGACACAAACAATTGGTAAGGCGAATAAAAATTATCAAGACAAAGGTTTATATAGGTTGCTTGTTATCAACAGATGCAAATACAGTATGTATTTGGTAAATGGTTCAGATGATAGATAACGGAATAAGTGCAAATTTTATACTTTCGTGCATTCTGTATCTTTATAGTAATTAAAAAAGGCATATGTTTTTAAATATAAATGTAAATCCTTTTATGACATTTAGATGCAAACACTTTTCTTAAATTATTTATATGTGTGCGTGTTATATTAAATAAATCTGATATATTAAATGAAAAACCGACTATAAACTTCAAAACTTAATAATATAAGGCAACAAATTTCCTAGTAAAATACCATATATTAACAAATTAACAGGAATAACTCATTAATATGAAATTACAAATTAAAATAACAATATATCAGACTATGATGCTATAAACTTTCATTATCTATCATTTTAACCACACACACACACACACACACCACACACACACACACACACACACACACACACACACACACGCGCGCGCGCGCGCGCGCGCGCACACTCTCAACACACACACACACAACACACACACACACACAAAATTATATATATATATATATAATTTATATATACATATATATATATATATATCTTTATATATATTTCTTGTGTGCGTGTGTATGGTCCTAAACTCCTCCTAAACGGGTGGACCGATTTTAATGAAACTTTTTGTGTGTCTTCAGTTGGATCCGAGAATGGTTTAGATTCATAATTCGGTCAAGTTTTAATAGTTTATTTAATTAATTTTTTAATAATAAATTGTTGTTGATGGTGGAGTGTTTGACATTGGATCCGCCAGACTGCGCCACGAACGACACGTAATACAAAGTGAACTGATACTTAACAGCTGTGAATATTTTCAGCTGAAGTTCATCAATGAGGCAGAAACATTTGTTCACATTTAAAATTTAGAAAGTTTAATATTTTAAATTTGTAAAGTGCTGCTTGATCAGTAGTGTATGCAGATTGCAAAGATGAAGTTTCACCAATTGTTCTACGTAAACATTATAGGCCTAATATTACAACACAGCCTATAAGTTAATGTTTTTCTATTTTTAAATTCCAGGTTTTCCCGACATTTTGTGCTGCTAATCAAATTTGTGTGTTGTTTTGTAACATTCTGTAATTATTGTGTGAGTGCTAATTGTTATAATACATTAATAGAGATTGAAGATGTTTAAAGTGCATAAAAAAACTATACTTATTTATTAAAGTTATTGAACTCATTTTGCACATTGAAGTGGAGTATATTGGTCGCATACCTCAAATAACCTAAGTAGCATACAAATCAAAAGGTTGTGTTTCTATGTGTGAATATTGTTAACAGTTTAGATAATCAAGTTTTAAACTAATTGGATTTAAAATAATTTGTTGTAATTTACATTTTTTAATCTGCAGTCAGAATTGGTCACATAAGTTCAAATTAAGTAGCATACAAATCACATGTGTGAATAACTACTTATTGTTAATAGTGTAGGAATTGGTTTTAAATTAAATTCTGTTGGGCCAGTTCCGACATTATACTGTAATTTTAAATTACTAATTTTATAACAAGTATATTTTTTAATTTACAACTTAATTTATTCGTAAATGCTATTGAATGTACAATATTTTTTGTTAATCCTTCAGGAGTGTACATAAAACAAATAAGATGGTTTTCCAATAGGGCTGAAGTATAATAAGTGGCCTCCATCACAATCGAATTATTGATATTTCTGAATAGCCTATCCAAACTACTATCCGAATTGGATTATAGTTATTTAAAGGCTGAAGTAATAATAAGCAGCCACCCATCACAATAGAATTATTGATATTTCTGAATAGCCCTATCCAAACTACTGAATTTCATTAGGCTATAGTTATTTATTCGGTCAAATTTAATTAAATTTTTAATTATAAATTGTTGATGTTGGAGTGTTTTATATTGGATCCGACAGACTGTGCTACGACACGTAATACAAAGTGAACTGATACTTAACAGCTGTGAATATTTTCAGCTGAAGTTCACCAAAGAGGCAGAAACATTTGTTTACATTTAGATTACGTTATTATGAAGTGCTTGATCAGTAGTCTAATGCAGATTGCAAAGTTAAATTTTCACCAGTTGTTCTATGTAAACATTATAATATTACAAACACAGCCATACGTTTAATCAATTATAGTCTTGAAAGCATAGAGTAAGCATAAACATATAAAATAACACCACTTCTTATTTCAATATATTCTGTACTCACTTTGGAGGATAGAGATTATCCAGATATAAAATTGGAAGTTTTAGCTTTTAAGTGAAATTCTTAGTAAATTATTAAGTGTTGATCTTGGAAGAATGCGCTACGATCGGAGTTTCAAATGTTTTTCTATTTTAATTCCAGGTTTTCCCGACAGTTTGTGCTGCTATCAATGTTGTGTGTGTGTTGTTTTGTAAGGTTCATGTTTCAAAAGTAAATACGGCAAATAACAATAAAATATAATAGAATAAAGTTATAAAAAGTGTACTACGTGGCCGCGTTATAAGTTTATAAAGGCCAGGCAAAAGGAAGAAAATAAAAAATAAAACATTGTGTAATTATTGTATGAGTGCTAAAATTGTAATAGTACATTAATAGAGGATTATTGGTCGCATTACCTCAAATAACCTAAGTAGCATACAAATTCAAAAGGGTTTGTGTTTCTATGTGTGAATAAACTATTGTTGACATTTTAGATAATCAAGTTTTAAACTAATGGATTTCAAATAATTTGTTGTAATTTACATTTAAATCTGCAGTCAAAATTGGTCAGATAAGTTCAAATTAAGTAGCATACAAATCACATGTGTGAATAACTATTGTTAATAGTGTAGGAATTGGTTTTAAATTAAATTCTGTTGGCCAGTTCTGATACTATACTGTAATTTTAAATAACTATAATGAAATTCGGTAGTTTAGATTAGGCTAATCAAGAATATCAATAGAGGTTATCCAGATATAAAATTGGAAGTTTTAGTAAAATACACTTTTAACTGAAATTGGTAAATATTAAGTGTGCAGTGATTGATCAGTTAATTTTTGGTTTATAAATAAATTGTTTTTTATCTTGGTATGTTTTAAATTGGATCCAGCAGAATGCGCTACGATCGCAGTTTCAAATGTTTTTCTATTTTAATTCCAGGTTTTCCCGACAGTTTGTGCTGCTATCAAATTTGTGTGTTGTTTTCTATCACCGTGTAATTATTGTGTGATTGCTAATTGTAATATTAAATTAATAGAGCATCACATGTGTCAATAACTATTGTTAATAATGTAGGAATTGGTTTTAAATTAAATTCTGTTGGCCAGTTCTGATACTATACTGTAATTTTAAATATCTATAATGAAATTCAGTAGTTTAGATAGGCTAATCAGAAATATCAATAATTCGATTGAGGATGGTGGCTGCTTATTATACTTCAGCCTTTAAATAACTATAATTTGGATCGTCATTTTAGTAGTTTAGATAGGCTATTCAGATATATCAATAATTTGAATGTGATGGTGGCCACTTATTGTACTTCAGACCTATAGGGAATACTTATTTAGTATATTAGATACTGTAGTCTATGTTGTTATACATTTTTATCTAGAAGTTACTTAATTAAAATTACATATTGAATAAGTTACTCATATTCATTGTGTACTATTATACAGAATTTTATTTTTACAGAAAAATGCCACGTCTTTGTGGAAGAGGACGAATAGTTATTCAATCATGTGATTTATATGCTACTTAATTTGAACTTATGTGACCAAACTGTTAACAATAGTTATTCACACATAGAAAAACAACCTTTTGATTTGTATGCTACTTAGGTTATGCGACCAATATACTACTTCGTTCAATAAATTTTCAAAATTAGTTCAATAACTTCAATGAATGACTATAGTTTTTTATGTACTTCAAACATCTTCAATCTCTATTAATGTATTATTACAATTAGCACTCACACAATAATTACACAATGTTACAAAGCAACACACATATTTGATAGCAGCACAAACTGTCAGGAAAACCTGGAATTAAAATAGAAAACATTTGAAACTGTGATCGTAGCGCATTCTGCTGGATACAATGTAAAAACATTCCAAGATGGTCCACTCAATTAGGAGGAGTTCAGCTCCATACACACGCACACAAGAAATATATAAAGATAATAAAATTCGGTAGTTTAGATAGGCTAATTAGAAATATCAATAATTTGATTGCGATGTTGGCCGCTTATTATAATTCAGCCCTTTTTAAATAACTATAATCTAATTCAGTTTGTCATTTTAGTAGTTTAGATAGGCTATTCCAGAAATATCTATAATTCGATTGTGATGGTGGCCACTTATTATACTTCAGCCCTATACGGAATACTTATTTAGTATTTTAGATAAATTAAATTTCTGTTGGCCAGTTCCGATACTATACTGTAATTTTAATTAACTATAATTAAATTCTTATAACGTGTACAGGACAACGTCTGTCGGGTCTGCTAGTATATATATATATATATATATATATATATTATATATATATTTATTATATATATATATATATATAATATACATATAATACCTTCAAGACCACCTCTAGGAAAAATCATTTTTTTCCGGCTACGGATCTCCAACCAAACGGATTTCGAGTTACGTGGATGAACTTTTACAAACCCTTTTTCAAGAATTTGAACTCTTATGTCAAGAACACAGATAATTTTATTGAAAGGCTCAGTGAAATTAAAAAACAACCACTCCCAAATGACATTTTGTTAGTGACTATTGATGTACAATCATTATACACCAACATTCCACACAGTGAAGGTAAACAGTGTGTTGTAACTTCATTTTAAAACAATAGGGCAAGCAATTCTAAATTTAATACAAATTTTATAGTTACTTTAATTAACATGATACTCACAATGAATAATTTTTAACTTAGAGATCAAATTTTACCTACAAGTTAATGGTATAGGAATGGGAACTAGGATGGTACCTTTCCTATGCAAAACCTATTTATGTATAAGCTCGGAAGAGGATTTTCTGAAATCTCAGTTACACAAACCTCTTGTTTGGCTGAGATTTATAGATGCTATTTTTCGTCATCTGGGAACATGGTAAAACCTCATTGGAAACTTTTCTAAAACAACTCAATTCATTTTCATGTTTTAAATTTACTTTGACTTTTTCTTCAAAAACTGTAAACCTTTTGGACTTAGATATTTTTATACAACACGGCTATCTAAAGACAAAAATTCATGTAAAGGAAACTAATACCATGCATTACCTACACTATAACGGTTTCCATCCTGTTTATACCAAAAAGCCTATCAGTCCGAGCAAAACATTTATGTTCAAACAACTCGGATTACCATCATTATATAGAAACATTATCTAAAGCTTTTTACTGCTAGGAACTACCCTATCGAGATTATTAGAAATAAAAAAAAAGTTTTTAGTTTGCCATTTTTTGCGAAGACAAGCGTTGTGGTACATGCAAAATTCTAAATCTTTTACAAGTAGCACAACCTTAAAAACATATCAAATTTCAAATAACATTAAACTGTAAATCTAAGAATGTAATGTATCAGTTGTAGTGTATATTTTTTCCCAAGGATTATATTGGTTTAACGACAAATTCCTTACATATTAGGATGAATAACCACCGGTCTTCATCCAACAGAAAAATATTTCAAAATTGGTTTCACAACATTCATTGGCTCATAATGAAATATTTAATAATTGTTACACATTAAAAGGGATTTGTAAATTACCAGAAGATTCTTCCAAAATCCAATTAGAAAATTTAGAGCAAGCGTATTAATTAGTCACTAAGTCAAAATTAACTTTTCGTTTAAATAAGAAATGATCTGTTAAAAATAATCTAAATTAGTCTAGCAAAATCTAAAACAAAATGTATTGTTAATATTTTTAATTATTTTTTATGAATGTGCAATTCCAAAACAACAAAATTGTTAATATTTAATTAATTTTAAGCTGTTAGAATTGAATTGTTTTTTTATTAATCTTAATTTGAATATAAAGTCCTTTTTTAGAATGTACCAAGGTGTTTAAAAATTACACTATAAGTCAGATTAGAAAATTTCGGCTGATTCTAAAAATTCCTTTTGACCTTTTTTGTATCCTTTTTGATAATGACAATTAGTCGAAATATTAAAGGATTACATGAAGTCTTTTTCTTTTATTGTCTAATATATATATATATATATATATATATATATAGATAGATAGATAGATAGATATTTCAATAAACATTGAATCACAAAAAGTACTTGCTCCGCCGGGAGTCGAACCCGGATCTCTTACTTGCCGGTGAATATGCTACCATTACACCACAGAGCGCTTACTTTTTCCGATTCAATTATTTTGTATTTGGCCGTATCTGTCACATACGCGTTTAAATAAGCAAACTAAACATATGATCTGAAGACCAAATACCTGTCAAACGACTTTTATTTACGTTAAATTGTATAAATGGCAATAGCCTTGCTTAATTTCAATAAAATTTTCATAAAATAACCAGTTTAAAAAGTGTTAGAAGTTTTATAATTATATACATAACAACCTTAAGTTACGCACTAATAACTCTAATACATGCCAATACCATGATTCTCTATAATAAATCCCAATTCATGGTGATTTCCATGATTCTCTAGCAACATTATCCCGCTATTTTCATGTTTTGTTAAAAATCGTTAGTAGTTCTCAACATGTTCAACACGTTTTGTGTTTGTTTTTAACTTAATAATTAGCTGAAATAAAACCTTGCCCTACCTTCTTCTGTAATATACTACATGAGATGTAGTCAAAAACAATAGTAATAAGAAAATGTGGTGTTTTTTATAGTATGAGTAATTACAGGAATACAACACATTTACTGTGTGTCTTAATGTAAAAAGGATGTATAAGAAACTTTACATAGATATAATATGAGCAAACATCCCAAATTAGACTCCATTATGCTGACATACAAAACTGAGCCGAGATAATTATATTATATGAGGATAAAAAGCCTCTTCTTTTGTTTTACTACACGATGTACATATTAGTCCGTTTTTATAACAGTTCAAAAGCTACATTCTGAATATTTCAGTTACTTGGCACGAATGATCATGCCAGAATCTAGATCCATATGACCAATAGTACCATTCCCAGCTTTTTCAGTATCTTTTGAACTTATTTTCATGAATAGTTTTTATTAAACACAAATTACATTTTATCAATTTACACTACCAATGTTCAATTAAAATTAAAAAGAAACTGAATATTCGCAAGTACAGGTATATAAAATAATATATTCTGTGAATGTGATTAGCTATTGTATTTTTTATGTTCACAACGTAACACTAAACAAATTATATTTTACAGTTTACTAAATATACAATTTAACAGTATTACAGTTCTGCGGGATCACTGGAATGGCATTGCTTAATATTTGATCAAGTATATTATATTTATATAAACATAGGTAGTTGGAAAATACTTTGCTGATATTTTAGTAATTTATGTGATTTCAATAATCACAGAAAAGTCGTTTAATAATTTACCGATTAACTGGAATTCCCTCGGGCTAGTCCACGGACATGTTTTATTTGTTGGGCCAGTGAAACACGTCCGTATGTTAACTTCTAATTCCTTCTCTAATAACTATTAAATGTGTTTTTATTATAATTTTGTAATATTAAATTAAGAAATAATGAAATCACATGTAGCTTATTTTACAACCTTTACAATCAAACTGTCGAAATATAAAATCAATCTATATTCTCATTTTTTAATTTTATTCCTAGGTCGAGAATAAAAAATTATTCAATATTGATGGTGAATTAGTTTTTACCTGTTTATAATACTTATTTTTTCTTGATATTAATGTTTCCCCTTATCCATGAATTATGAAATATAATGTATGTGATATTCGTGACGTATGCCGTGTGAATAATAATTCCAGGATACAGTATCAGATCATATAATGGATTACCACGGGTAATATAGAACATGCTTTCACAAACAACCACAAACACTGCTTTCATCCTCTTTGAATCCTCGTTTCCATGTTTTTATTAAGGCGATGTAAAATACACTTTTACCTTTATTCATTATTTACGGCCATGTTTTAAAACAATCCGTCACTTTTCGTAGCCTCACCTCACTTTCATAAGCAAGCGTCCTGTCTCACACAGTGATGGATGGTGGCCGTAAGACCTACATATTGATGGTACCATTATCATAACCACTTACATAGCACTGCATACTTACGTTGGGCTCATACTTACTGTGTGTAAGCAAGCGTCCTGTCTCACACAGTAATGGATGGCAGCCATAAGACCTACATATTGATGGTACCATTATCATAACCACTTACATAGCACTGCATACTTTACGTGGGCTCATACTTACTGTGTGTAAGCAAGCTTCCTGTCTCACACATTGATGGATGGTGGCCATAAGACCTACATACTGATTGGTACCATTATCATAACCACTTACATAGCACTGCATACTTACGTGGGCTCATACTTACTGTGTGTAAGCAAGCGTCCCTGTCTCACACAGTGATGGATGGTGGCCATAAGACTACATATTGATGGTACCATTATCATAACCACTTACATAGCACAGCATACTTACGTGTGGGCTCATACTTACCGTGTGAAAGCAAGCGTCCTGTCTCACACAGTGATGGATAGTGGCCATAACAAGACCTACATATTGATGGTACCATTATCATAACCACTTACATAGCACTGCATTCCTTACGTGGGCTCATACTTACTGTGTATAAGCAAGCGTCCTGTCTCA
Organism: Homalodisca vitripennis; assembly: GCF_021130785.1. Taxonomy (NCBI): domain Eukaryota; kingdom Metazoa; phylum Arthropoda; class Insecta; order Hemiptera; family Cicadellidae; genus Homalodisca; species Homalodisca vitripennis. Next base: position 81,618,722 of record NC_060212.1, on the reverse strand, counting down.
CACAGTGAGGGATGGTGGACCATAAGACCTACATATTGATGGTACCATTATCATAACCGCTACATAGCACTGCATACTTACGTGGGCTCAAACTTACTGTGTGTAAGCAAGCGTCCTGTCTCACACAGTGATGGATAGTGGCCCATAAGAACCTACATTTATTGATGGTACCATTATCATAACTGCTTACATAGCACTGCATACTTACGTGGGCTCAAACTTACTGTGTGTAAGCAAGCGTCCTGTCTCACACAGTGATGGATAGTGGCCATAAGACCTACATTTTATTGATGGTACCATTATCATAACTGCTTATACATAGCACTGCATACTTACGTGGGCTCAAAACTTACTGTGTGTAAGCATAGTCTTCCAGTTCACGCCAGTGACATACCTAATCTATTTAGTATATTTCATATGCAATTTGAGGTTTTCATTGGTTTTATATCATAATTATAGGTTTCACATTTGATCTATATTGTCATAGTCTTAACAATATACTCTTGTTACTAATTTGTTTATCCCGTCTCTACTCGTTGCCAATAGACTTACCCATAACAGCAATATACCTTAGCAATATTTGACAGCAGATATTGAGATTCGTAATGGATCGATATACCATTTAAACACCGATATAAAAGTGGAGTTTCACCACAATTGCTAATCCTCAAATACTTTTACATCGGCAGTACAGACAGACTAATACGTATTTTGGTCGTTGGTAAATGGCGGAAGCACTGCTAAGAATTCATGTAGATATACCAACTATTTACAGCGTATAAAGTAAATAAACATATAATCATAATAACACTTTCAGTGAAGATTGTAAAAAATAATATAGTATAATATCAAGGTAGCATTAACATTTAAAAGTAAAATAATATTGTATTACCAACAACAACAATGTATTAGTATTGTGAAATGTATATCATTATAACATTCTGCTAAATCTAACCAAAATCAATTAATAATCTTCAAGTTTATGTATTATTGACATAATGTACTAAAATTATTTAAATAAAACGGATATTTTTATAAAAATGCGTTTTTTTTTTTTAAATTTTAACTCACTTTATACAATCAAGTTGTTTAACTAATTAGCTATATTTTATAGTTCTCTTAAAGTTGCAGACAGATTTAAGTGTATTTAAATTATGTTGATTACAATTTCTTTAATTATAAAGATTGAGAAATTCTTAACATTTTACTATCTAAAATCTTGATGTGATAAGAAACAAACAAACAAATATTTGAACAAAATATACAATCATTCCAAAAATAGCAAAGTTAAATCAGCAATACAGTCATACAATTATTGGTTTTACAATACTAAATTATGCTACAGATTCCAAGAAGGAAGGCAGCATAGGAGAAATGCCCATTTATCTCGACATGAGTGATAAACCTTGATACCTTGTTAACGACCTATAACGATAAGGTATTTCTCCATACTTCTTATTCCCTCCTCAGATATCATTGCGAATGGTTGTAAAAAAATAGTTCAGTAAATCAAGTTGTACATATTGTTTCATATATTGTGGGTTTTGTGTTATATATATACTATATTTAGTTAATGATGAGTAAAATTGTACTTGGTCAAACATTTATCTTAAACACTAGTGATAGACTTATAAGTTATATAACTTTGCAAACGCTTTAAGCTTTTTTTGAAATAATTGTAACAGTAACGTTATAACGGACTGTGATCAATGTAGAATTAAATGTATTATACTTCGATCCCAGTATCAGCATACTGTTGTCTGATAATCTATGCAAATGAACAAATATATAGAGTTACAAGTGATGTTAATCACTTTGTAGTGAAAATCATATTTACCAGCAATCAAAACAAAGTTTACGTTGTGAAGACGGATATATCGTGAGTTTGCTATACTCTCCTCCCATTATTGTCCACCAGTACCATCTTAATCCGAACACACAATAATATATATATATATATATATATATATATATTTATATATATATATATATATATATGGGTTCATTATTCTGGAAAGAATATTGTAAAATATCTCTCTAATTGTCCAGTCAACTAATGTGATCTTTCCCATGCTGATGGCTTGTTTGAAGATGGTAGAAGTCCAAGATTCTTCTTTTAGAGTTTCCCTAACAATTCTTTCTGAACTTCAATTTGAAGGCCTTTTTAGAAATTACTATTTACTGTAAACTTAATACAGTAAAAACTCTTCTAAACATTATTTTTTACTGCATTAGACCGATGCCTACAAAATATTCCATGTTTCTTTCCCTGAAAACTACGTAATTTGCTGTGAAAAAATATATCTTTCACTTTATATGAGCGTCTGTAATTATTAGTGGATTATAAATAACACAGACATGCTTTGAACAAAAGCTATAAGCACTAATCCATAATCCAAATACTTATATATATTTTAAAACATGTATGATTTTATGTATATATATATATTGTTACATTTGACGATGGAAAATTTTACGAAATCCTCTTATCCTTTCTAATACTTAAATTTTATGAAAAATTTAAGAACAATTCAACATAAATTATATTTTTCTAACAATTTTAAAATTCTTATAATATATTTATTTGGTACAATGTGTGATTAAATGTAAGAAATGTATATTAATATTATTTAATGAAATATTTTTGTCGGATTTTAAATATTATTATTGCACATTTTAATACAATACACAATATTAATTTTGGTAAGAACATATCAAACAATTTTGTATAGAGTAAGAATTGAAAAGATTGAAACGTGCATTAAGAAATATTTGAAAAATGATTCAAAAGACATTTATCACGGCTTTGAATCATCGCCTGGGGTAATTACTTCCCTCCTTCCCACCCTTCCCGTATGTTGTTATTGACAAGAGTTTAAAATTGACTTGGTTGTGTCAATTCAAAGAATCGTTAGACTAAGTAACGTCACGTCATTAAGCGAGCTCAATTAGTGTTAATTATTAAATACGACAAATTACATTGAATGTTCATGATATACAAAACTGATGCAAATGTAATGTGGTGACCTAGTTATTGAGTAATTACAGGAATTAAACGTAGCTGAAGGTGTGACAAAAGCTTACAGTTAATTACAATAGACACGATCCATTTTATAATAAACATTTATTTCAGTAAGATCTTACTAAAAATAATTGTAAATGTTTAACTATATAAACTTTGCTCGTTTCCCCCATCTACACTGAAAACAAGTTACAAGAACTGGGCAGGAACAATATATATGTATATATTCGACCGCACGATCAAATCCATACAGCAAATAATAATATAAAATTGGGCACTTAATACGTCCTACCCCACTTTGTTAGTAATCTTCATGTGCTAATGCTTACTGATATATCGCAATGGATTGTGTACTGATGTACCCATCAATATGATGTCATCTCCATGATGTCCCACAAACTTTAAACAATTTCCGTTTATTAATTAATTGTTGTAGGCATTTGTCAAATCGTTTGGCTCAACTTGTAGCCTGACTATCATGTTAAATACTAAGTCCATACTTATATAGTAGTATAATAAATTGAAATTTCGCTTTTATATATTTTACATTTGTAAATAATTTTGAAAGAACAAAAAAAACTCACACTCACAAATTCATTACGAATTCTCCTTCTTTCTGGATTTTCCAGAAAGTTGATATTTTACACATGCGTACCTCACGACTTAAGTAAAAAAAATAAAACCATTTTTCAAGAAGTTCAAGCATCTATAATGGTGTGAATTAAGGTATCACCCACTATAAGAACTGTAGGTTTTGTTTTTTTAATTTCCACTTTTCTTAGAAATTATATTTCGCACAATTGCCTTAAGTACTCAACCACATAAAAAGAAAAACAAGCGAATTTTCATAGTTAACAAACTACTCATAGGGATTTAAATAACGTTGCCTACGTGTAATACATATGTTATATTTTAGGTATACTTCATGGAAATATGCCTATTTTAGATTTATAATATATACATTTGTAACATACTAATTTAAAAACACTTTTTCTTTAAATTTTTTTGATATCTTGTAAGGTTTAAAAGATCACGGCCATGCAGGATCGGAAACTCAATGGCTATATATCATATAGTCATTATGCATTACAGTGCCAAACATAAGATTTTATAGAATTTTCACGTCATTTACAGTAATTTTCCTACTAGTGTGGTTTTCATATATATATAGGGAGTTTACAAAGTTTTCAACTACAATACAATATTGCAGTAATAATTTTGAGCACGATAATTAACGTATAATCATAATATATACAGACTAAACTAAGTAAAAACTAAGTAATAAAATGTGTCAAGGTCACGATCATAAAAACAACATATTCATTATTAAATTTATCAACCGAAAGTTGAAGGTCAAACTAATCACTGTTGGTTTAGACAGCTTTTAAATTTTGTTACCTTGGTTAAAAGTCGTTGTAAAGCATTATCTCTTTTTATGAGTCTGCACTCCCGTATGATTATGGCCTTATAGGAAAGTATAAGCTCCGAGCTATAAACTTATAAACTAACTGGATTTTATGTATACTATAAACTCGTGTTGCATCGTGATAGTCAAGCTACCGACCTGCACGAAAGTGTTGTAAGGATTTCAAATAATATTCAATAGAGAAATTCACGTCACACGAACAATTTAAAACTTGAAATATTTTTACATCACTTTTTATTGTAGAATTATGACATATATCTTATTTTGCTATGTATTAAATTACGGGTTTTCTCTTTTTTGTAATATTTATGTAAAAAATGTTGTAAAACACTTCTTCAGTAGCTTACATAAATATCATGAATAGGTAGGACACTACATCAAGGTCCTATTTAAAATATTATGAGAAACCGAACTTTAATTAACAATGCAAAACTGTTACACTACAGTCAAATAAATACACAACATGGGGGGATAATCTTTACTAAATACTCAGTCAGTCCAGATCCGTTAAAAAAAAATAAACTTTAATGTCGAAATACTGAATTTTGTTGTAGCCAATGATCTCTGTTCATTGTCAAAGTTATAATATCTTTATATACTGTATCTAGATTCAATTTTTCAAATTAAAACTTATTAAGCCTTTTTGATGATATTTTTTCTTAGATTCTACGGTTCAAATGTATAATTTAAGAAGTTATTGTGTGTTTTGATATGATCAATCACTTTAATTTCTCCTAAATTAAGTATAAAAGTGAATTGTTTTAATTTAAAGCAAATCATTATTCTTCTTTCATTTATTGACTTATTATATGTTCTTACTCATTTGTGTATAAAAGAGTCTACAACTAATTATTTTATTATAAAAACAATTCGGACAGAAAAACGCCAGGACTAAGTTATAGTTGACTCTGGATCATTTCAATAAAGTATCAAAATACAAACAAATTTATATGAAATGTTCATATAACACACGTTTTCCTATTATAAACACAGCTACGCATATTACATAAAATATTTTGTTCAAGGTAGTTCGCTTTGAAGGGGTGAATAACAATACAGTTTTTGTCCAATTCAACATTGATATTTGATGTAGATGTAAACGTTGGTACATTAATATGTTACATGAATAGAAACTCACTATGGTGTTTACTGGGACGAATGCATAAGCACATATTAAGTAGTCAAACATTTGATATATGTTTTATATTAAAGTCCAGCGTCATAAAAGGACACATTAATTACGTAAAAATTAATATTGCAATATTGGATATTGTACAAAATTCAACATTTACATATTTTGTTTACTGCCTGGACTCGAATAACTGTTGGTAATGCAGTATTTTGAAACGTCTAAACTTTGTTATTAGTGTTTTATAGCTAGTTTTATAGTGTTGTTCAGCCGTAATATTATACTTGGAATATCCTACTACCATCAGATGTTGTACCATACAATCCTATTTGTGTAGCTAGTTATATCAAGCATCTCTGAATGCCATAATAAATATTAAAAGTAATACAACCCATTTAGTTTCCCTTTATCAAACTTAGCATCAGGTGATATATAATCCATTCATATTTATTTTTATGTATAGAATCAGTGTGGAGTGTTATTATTATAAACCATTTTAAGAATACAAAATTTTTAATATTATACTTACGACCGTTCGCTAAACAGCGTTTTACCTCTTGAAGTAGTTGCAGACATGCGTTCCCGAGAGGGTTTCCAATGCCTGGACCGGTAGGTAAGTTTTTAGTGGGTGAGGGTCCCACACCACCAGGGCGAAACACCTGTCCCTGACGGTGCATAATGCGTAAAAAAAAACTGCGTTTTCTACTAAAATATTAGTTATAATACTATTATGGGGTACTTGGTTTTACCGTCAGCAAATATTGTTACTTGCGTGCAACCTGTTATTCTTATTGTAGTTACTAGGCTGATAGTATAATAATATATTTTATTTATATAATAATATATATTTATATAATATTTAATGAATATATATGAAATATTAATATATTTCATCGTTAACTTTTACACGGGAGCACAAAATGGTGCATATGTATACGAAAACGTAGGAAAAAAGTCCCAGGAACAAATGTAATAATTATCAGGCACAAAGCATGGTTATTAAAAAGATATTTGTGAAAGTTAATTTAGTTATTACCATGTGCATTAAACATTAGTATTTTTTCTGAAATACAAATCACCATTTAACATTAATTACACCTACGTATATATTTTTACAACATATTTTAAACAGGACATTTAAAGACACCATTTCACACATCGGCCATTCAGGAAAGTTTTGAAAAATTATAAAATATGATTTTAACTAAAAATTCTTTTTAAACGCAATAAAGTTTCATAACATCACGTTTCGTCGTGTTGTGCCATGATGCAGGTGACTAGCAGGTTATAACTATTAAAACTATGAAAAGCAACATGCCGATTTACGAAAGGCGAAAGAAGAATAATGGCGAAGAACTGCCCGTGCTGGGTCAGTTTTAGCTAACTTGGGGGAAATATCAGCTACTGTTACAAGTGTTTGATTTTATCCCCACTTTAGGAATGCCACAAATCTTTAAGATATATGGGACGCTGCTGCCACCGCCTTATTTAAGGACGATTGTATTCTGAGTGAGTTTCCCATCTGCCTGGATAGTTTTCTATACATACAAGTAATCAGTGAACCGTTAGCTGTTATATACTTTACATGTATATTTCAATTTTACGCTTGTTTTCTCGAATCCGTTTTACTCTTCATCTGTGACGTGTATTATAGAATGCATGTATACAAATTGTAATAATATAAATATTTTCAAATTTGAAATTTAATATATATATTCAGAATAGATCATTGTATTAATTAAATCATTTAGGATGTTTTTATATATAGCCATATTATCCCCCAAATTATTTCCCCCAAATTTTTAAACACTATTAAATTATACGTAACATAAGTAAAGTTAACATTCTTTGGAAATAGAGATATATGGATATTTCACTTGTACACAATATATTGATGATTAATAGTAGATTTGATTCAAATAAAAACCCAGTTTCAAGCTATTAAAACGTGCAATATAACCGAATAACTGATAAATAAAAATAAATAAATAAATACAAAAAAACCTTAATCATTAAAAGTATCGCTAACAATTTACTTTAAATGTTCATGGCAAATTGTTTGGAAAAAGATAGAGTGATATATCGATAGAGATAAGGAAATTCAATTCCACAAGGTTGCAGGTTAACCGGATCCTCATGTTACAAATGTTAGCTATCATGCCACTCTTGACAAGCAACAACAAATCTCTCTTTTAAAAATGGACAAAGAGCCTTTTACGATTTATATCTCTGAAAACCGTACTTATGTATAACAGTATCGGAATTATTCCTAAAGTACCTTTATATTCTAAAGTATTGCAATTACATAAAATAAAAATAAATGTTATATATGCACAAAAGCTTAACCTTACAGTAAATTATATAAATTAAAAAGAGTAAAAACTTCTCTTATTTTAAACTTCTTTAAATTTTTGGGAATGTTTTGAAATTTGCAATGAAAATATAGTCAAAAACTATTATGCACCTAATTTACGTTTTTTTGGGAATTATTACTCCATTGGCAAAGACCAAACAAAATGGGAATAGAACTCATAAAACAAACTGAATAAATAATTACTTGACACTGAATCTATGTATTTGTAGTTCTTAGGGGCTTATTGAGGAGAATTTTTATTGATTACATTTCAAGAGTAAAGTATTAAAAAAGATATTCTTTTACGTGGACTTTTCTAGTGCGACCAGGATATTTTATACAAGGATTAACGGTTTAAAAGTAATTATCATTTGTTATGAAAAGATATAACCAAATAGATTTTTTTATTATAAAGTTTAGTAGCATATTTATTGCGTGAGTGAAAGTGTAATTAACAATATCTCAATCTAATAGTGAAATTAAAAAATCATATCAATATATATGTTATGTTCGTACTATCTTTTAGATAAATTAAATTTCACAATTTGAAATCATTCAAAGATGACCAATTTAACTTTTTTGGAGCATGTTGGATGTGACTCCATTGAGTTTTGGCGGAGCATTAGTAACATATTTACATGGGTATTATAGATAATCATCGGAGCAACGAGAAACATACTGATTACAATCACATAAACGTTCATACTTTATATACAACCTCGATGAGGTCTGTAACTTGACTCGTGATATGACCTACTGCCTGCCTTGTAATTATTCCATACAAATGAGAGAAAACGTTTTCAGTTTTATACCAATTCCGTTATTAAAAATTACATCCGTTACTGTTAAAGCGAAGCGTTAGTTCTTATATCAATTTTAGGCCTGCATTTGCGGACGACTACGCAGTAAAATCTGTTCTAAAGGAGACAGGACAGGTGGAAGTAAAACTGAATTGATTTCTCCAAACCGAACACCATCAGAATGTCGGTTTAACCGGTTTTGAAGTAGTTTTCTTTGATTTCCTGTTATTATTAATGACGGAGCTGTAACCGATTATAATAGGGACACCATATATTAAATTGTGGGTAAAACTCCGTTTTATGTAGAAGGGACACAAGAATAACCACTTGTGTAGTAAACCTTAAACTTCGACACTAAAGAACCACTCAGGCTGCAGGATTAACCGTATCCCTAGGTTCATTATTGGAGAGTTATTGTTGCTCTTGTGATGTTTATAAAAAAAGAATCCACGTTTATATTTATTTAGAATACAAGGAAACGCGTGTTGCGTTTAAACAATGAAAGATAATAATAAAACAACAGCTGCTGGGTTAGATTTTCTGAATCCACAATGATGACATTTCTTTGTTTGCTTTCCAATTAGAGTTTAATTTCTTTCGTTCTCCAATGTTTGGTTTACTTGGATGTACCACTCAGGAAGAAATTTGGATTCTATAACTTTAATAGACAATCATTTAAATTTTTAGCAGGTAATAATAATAAGAATAATAAATTATTTATTGCGTTAGAACAATAGAAACCAAATTGTTATAGCAATCGTAAAGTATTTTGAGCTAAATTTTCCATTCGTTGCTACCATCGAAGTCCCTTCCATTGATACAATTTTGCGTTCACTCTCTCTCACTCATTCGAATTGATCACACTCATTCCCCGGTCAGTCAACCAATTGAGAGGTCTTCCCAATTGTGATCCAATAAACTCGTCTACAGGTATACTGTAGAAACGCATGTGTAATAAATGTTGTTTTTTTAGACGAGCTTTGAATGCATTCAGCATGGGGGACACATTTAATCGAGTTCGGCAAGTTGTTGACATTTCGAACTTCCTGCCTGAGAAGGCAAACGGTCGTGAGCTACCGTCCTGTGTTCTTCCAGTTCGGTAGTCATCCCTGCCTCTAGTTGCATAAGAGTGTAAATCATCTTGTGTGTTTCGCATTTGGATTTGAAAAAAGACACTTTTCCAAGACTTAGAGGCAAGGTAATATCAAACAATTTTAGATTTTTGAAAGCTGGCCCTGCACGACTCTCTCCATTGCAGTTTTGCAATTTTTCGAACTGCTTTTTTTAAGGATGTAAATTCGGGAAAAGTTTGCGGTTGTGCAACCTCCCCACAATGCCAATCCGTAAGAAAGGGGGTGGGTAGATCAGTCCATAATATGCCGTCATCAGTACCTGCGTTGGGCAGTATTCGGACATTTCCTCAAGACATAAATGCCTGGCTGAGGATAACTTTGAACAAACTTAGTCTACATGACAATCCCAAGTCAAACCTCGATCTAGGTGTATTCCAAGGAATTTAATTGAGTACACTTCAGTGATTTCAGTTTCGTTCTAACATGACTGTAGGACTACAATCTGAATCGCAATTGAAACGAATTGAATGATTTTTATTTCAAATGTTTTGTTTTGAGATTGAGCTCATTAAAAATGTTGAACTGCACTGTTGAGCTCAAAATTTGTTCAAGTTCTTCTTGAGATTTTTGAGTTGAGACAGAGATTCGTGTCCATCTGCGTAGAGGACGAGTTGCCCTTGTTGTACCGATGAACCAACAACAGTTACGTAGATCAAGAAGAGTAAAGGGCTAAGTATGGAGCCCTGAGGAACCCATAGCCTCAGACAATCCTCTCCCGATTTGACGCCTGAAATGCCTACAAATTGTGTTCGATCACTGAGATACGATTTGAGCCACTTGAGCGACACTCCCTCGCATCCCATAATACTCCAGTTTGCGAATGAGGATTTAATGGTCGACATAGTCACAAACGCTTTTGATGTCAAGGAAAATACTCAAATAACCTTCCTCGTCCTTTCAATTCCCTCTACTATCGCATAGGCTAGACGCAACGACTGCGTCTACCGTAGATCTACCACTTCGGAATCGAACTGGTTTACAGACAGCAGATGGTGTTTGTCCAGAAAATTCACATAACGGGAGAGAAGAAAGAGCATCTCAAACCATTTTGCTAAACACCAGCAATATTGATATGGGGCGGTAATTTTAAGTTGAAAGAAGCGTCGCTCTTCTTAAAAATTGGGAGAAGTGACTTTAAGCGATTTTGAGAGAGGAAGGACACGCTCCCGAGTGAAAAGAGCGGTTGATAAGGCGTTCGAGCGGCCCCAATAAAATGCTTAGAGCATTGCTTTAGGACCCAAGTTGACATATACTTTGAGTCATTTGACCGTTTAGGTGGAAAGCCTCGTATCACTCTAGCAATTTCCTCTCCTCTGATATCGGGACCAGAGCCAATGAAGCTGTTGGACTCGGCACTAATATCGTGAACAGGCTGGCTATATGGAGGACGATGTTCTACTTCAGCTCCAACCGAGGAAAGTAATTTATTCAACTCCTCAGCTACCTATAAAGGAAGATCATTGATGAGTTTTACCTTTGATTTTAGTTCAATCGGTTTGTCATTTAGTACATTTTTATTGTTGATGAATGCCCATGCAGTTTTTGAGACGTTTTTTTGACGTGAGCAACGCTTTGTTTACATCAATAGGCTTTCGCAGCTTTGATGGCTTTTCTATAAATTTGTCTGTACTTTTGAAAAATCTTTCGAAACTCTTCGTTAACTGTGTGCTTTGTTTATTTGAGAAAATAAAAATGTTTCTCTAGAAACCATGATACCTTTGGTAATCCATGTGCACTTTCGTTCCTTAGGTTTTTTTTTTTGTTTTCCTTAGAGGAAAATTCACGTCTAGATGGAAATTTAAATGTTTGTTCAAATTTTTGAAAATGCAGCTCAAGGAGATCCTTAGAATTCATAGAAAGTTCCAACTTTCTTTTGGCCAGCTGAAAGTTGAGCAATGGTAATTGTTTGTGGGCCTCTTGTATCTCTGAATGTTTTTCCCTGAGATGGGACCCTTGGTGCCTCGTGACCATTGATGATGGCTTGTTGGCCATAGTGGTCTGAAATGGCTGTGTCGACCACCAAGACCTCAACGTCTGTCAAAATCTGTGTGATGACATTTTCGGTCCCTGAGTAGGCCCGTCACTCTTGTGTTGGAGAGTTAACCGACCAGTTCAGACCAAACGAGCTCAGGAAAATGTGCGAGGGACGATGCGAAATGTGAATACACAAATAATGTAAAACTATTCTAAAACTTACCTTAGTACGAATAGAATATGCAAGAGCGTCCAACAACCTCTAACAACCTTTTTAGGTATTATTCTTGAACCAAATTCAAACCAACAATATCATTTAGAAACTCTCGAAACTCATTAAGGTATTGAAATAGAAAGTACATATACTATATTTGTTATATTGGACCAATGAGTTTTAAAATAAGCTTTTTATTAGAACAGAGTAAAAATAATTAATTTAAAATTAAAAAATTCAATTTTTTTTTAGCAGCTGAAAATCTTCAGTTTAGTAAATGAACAAGTTTATTTCCATCACCACTCTCTGAAAACTTTAAAACCGACAAATTTTTAACCGTTGTCACTAAAGTTTGCCCAAATAAGCTTAATTAAAAACCCATTATTTATTAGCTATCCTAAGTAAAAAAAGTTGTTAGCTTTACAAATTATGTACATTTTAGGTTTTATTAATTTCAATTTCAATACAAAATGCTGGCTGTTACGATAGCTGCTAGGTTTTCTAAAGTTTAATTATAATATTAAGTTATAGTAAATTTAATATGTAGTATTATTTACCTATGGCCCAGAAATAACACGTAAAACATTGGTAGACAGTTCTAGTACACCCTGCTTATTAGTTTTTACACAGAACACTGAAATTATATCAAAAATTCTTTTTTTTTTAACAACTAATGGTGAAAAATAATCAACATAAATAGAATGCTATTTTTAGACCTGAGTTTTATATAAATACTCCTGTAAAGGCGAAGGCCTTCTGATTCAATGCCTTGTGAAATGGTTTAAAGAGTAAAAATTCAGAGTAATATATTCCGCAGTGGTAAATTATTATCACAATGACGGGCCTATTACTGAGGATTCGCCATTGAGACTCGATCTCTTTGTGCAAAATTTTGGAGAAGTCTTCTTTAAAGTATTGAAATGAAATGAAAAATGTCTTTATTGGAGGCGAAAGTTAGGACTATAAAGTCCTCTCTACCACTTAAATAACTACAAAGCAAGCAGCTCACTATATTGCAAGCAGTAGTGCAGGCTTATGAGTGGTAATTGAATGGTTAAACAGGTTTTTTTCACTCTAAATATAAGGCGAACAAACATTGTGAATGAAGAAAACAAAATGTATTAGAAAGAATGATTTCTATTTAAAGTAAAAGATATTTCATTCAATAAATAGCATGATAATTTAAATGTGTCAATATTGGTATAAAAACTAGTACATTTACAGACTAATATCTTCTAAATACAGGACTTCAAACACTTTTTTATCATAATTTAAAAACGAATTTTCAATTTCAAATATATTTTTTAAATGATATGGAAACACCCTTTATATTATTGGGGATTGGATATAACTCAGTTTTTGGTATGTCAGAAATTTTTAAAAATACTTTATTTTAGGTCATTTTCTTTTCAACTAAATTAGTTTGAGAACCAAAACCATATACATTTTTTTATGAATAGTTTGATTGATAAATCAATAAATTTATTTTGCAAAATCCAAGTCATAACTGAAAACAGATTAAATAGTAAATATTTAACGTGAAATTCGTAATAAAAAATTTATGAAATTTTCTATGTTGTAGACTTTTTTATTATTGTTTTATTATTCATAGACGTGTGGTTATTGAGTTGACAATGCGCTACTTTAGTTCCACAATCTACGGAAAATATGAATAATGAAACTATGATTAAGTCTACAAGCAGTAGACCTAAATCAACGAAAATCATCCTCCACTTATCTAATTTTGGGTTTTTTATGAATTTTATTTGATCACCTTCACCAATGGCCCTTGAAAAAGTTCTGTTATGATCTGTAGTTTGACACAATATCACGAGAAACAAACTAACCCTATACTTTTTTTAAATATTACGCGCGCAACTTCCTTTACTATATAGAAAACGCCCGAGTTCAATGTCGGCGCATGTAACTCCACGAATTTGACTGAGATGGTCAAAAAATAGAGATATACAATGTAGTAATAACAACTTGTGTAAAGAGCAAAAACCTGTTACGCAAAATATGCTGTGGTGACCACCTTGTATTAATTCTTGTAATCGGTAAATTTCATTTGTAATTTGTGTGACTTACTGTAGCAAAATGGGGTTTGACTACTATGAAGCCATTTTAAGGTAAGCTTTATCGGAGGACGGTTGTCGTGTATATCTAGAACTCTTTGACAGTAACAGGATTGCTCCTTAACTCCATTGACGGGGAGGAGACATTACTGTATTAAAGCAACAATTTGATAGGAACAAAGGATAGAACTGATCATTTAATATACTGTTTATACACTCTCCCAGCACATTAATAGAATCAACTTTAGTTTTATTTCATAAATATTTTTCAAATGTATCATGACTTAAATACCAATAAGTACATAGTTGTATAAAGAACGATATTTGGTAGAAACAGTAAATTGATTCTAATATATACGAGTCGTCGTAAGAAAGAAAGAAAGAAATTACTAGCATAGAATGTCAGCTCTTTCAATACAAAATCTGCAACATATATCACAATATTGGTTGGATCGGGTACAAAGGTAAACCATGTGCATTACATGGCGCAGTTAAACTCTTTAAAAGGTCAAATTTAATGACGACACAGTCACAGCCTATCTCTGCCAGTATCTAATAATGTTCTAAAACATTTTAATATTATCAGATTGTTTAATTTACTTTATAATCTATATTTGTTTCCTCTTGAAAAATTATATCTCTTTTGAAGCATTGAGTATAAAGACCTTATAAATATGAAATTAAATATGTACTTGAGTATAAGAAGGTTAAATTTGTAATCCCTGCCGTTATAATCAATTTAAGGTACTATATTACAAACATCTTTCGAAACTTCGATATTCTTCCGATTTTTTATTGATGGTTGAATAAACGTGAGAAAACAAGTGATTATAAGATAATAAAATATTTAAAAATATATAATATATTAAATATTATAAAATCTTAGAAGTTTAAAACACTTATGTTTATATAGGATCTTATCATATTTATACATATTTCATAAACGCCCCACTATGTACGACAATTTTGTCAAATATTGGTTTATGTGAAGTAAAAAGAAGTCCGTCATTATTACTGTAACATAGCGTTAGCAATGTGGCAACTGATACGTTCCGTATATGAATTTTAAAATACCGCGTTAAGTACATGTTAAAATAGAGGGCAACATGATCTGTTTTAAACTAGTATTAGAGCACGAGGTGATTCCTAAAGGACGGTTCACTTTTGGCTGGTTTAGTCATAGAACGTTCAAGCTAATTTTCGTTTAGATGGGAGCGTAATTTTGAGGATACCAACACAGATCGAGTTTTACAACTGTGCAACAAGTAGATAGAACTCATCTTCACATAATCGTTAGTAATGTATAATCTTATACTAAGACGTAATATGTGTCAGGACCAAATGTATGTGACTACGTAAATAAGTATCAAAAACCGGAGCTCGGTTCCGGACACAACAATATTTCAGAGGAAATGTCAGGCCACATGTGCTACCCTTACAACCATAACCCTACCCTGAGCTAGCAAACTGTCTCTTGTTGTACGTACAAACACTACTTGTGTAATGTAACGATTCCGAAAACATATTGTGCACAAAACTATCTCTGTTGTGTTTCAAGGCTAAATTTACAAGGCTAAATAATTTCTTGATAATAGTAAAGAATAGCTGTTTTATTGATATAAGGGGGTAATAGTTTTATTCTGCTTAATTTCATTCCTGATTCTGTTAAAATTTACAATTTTAGCATAACAGGAAAGGGGAATTATATTTTTTATTCCTATTAGAGAAAAGTAAATTTGTATTTCGCTTTCCAGAGTAAATAGAAAGATACTTATGTATGTAGTTTTGAGAAGATAACTATAGTGTACATCTTATTACCTCAATGTATGTATGTAATTTTAGTACACCTCATTTTCTTTAAGATCATAAAAAGAGTAATTATATTTCATTGGAAAATAGTTGCTAACAGTTTATTTTCAAAATTAATTATGGATCACTACAGCTTTGAGAGCAAAACACGTTAATATTTTCTAAAAAATTTTATATTTAATAACACAGACATACACACATAAAATTGTCATCTTATGGTTATTAGAAATTATAAAAAAGATTAGGTGCAAAGAAGAGGACTCTTTTCGTCGTTTTGTTAGTATTGTTGTGTCCCCACCTTTAGAAATGTGCTATTTTTTATTTTAATACTAGTGTTAAAAAACTCCACAAATATTTTTAAACGGGGTTTTCAAAGTTCACATATTTTAACGTAACTAAAATATTTCTTTACGATGTGTATTCCTATTGGATGTGTAGGAATGCATCATAAGCAGCATTCCTACTTTAGCTTCCGACCGACTAAGCTTTTCCTATTCTCTTACTGATTTTCCACAATTAGAAGCACTTTATATGCTATACGAATACTTTCTTGTTCAAAAGAAGTTCAGTCTCAAATCTGGCCCCCAGTCTAATAAACACATTAAAAAGTTTGCACTTGATGATATTTTCATTATTAAGGCTTAGAATACTCTAAAAACCTAAGTTCTAATTGTAACAAAAAACTAGCTTTGAAAGCCCCAGTTAGACTAATTCACTAAATGAACTCATTTTTATGAAATGTTATAAAAAACTCATGCTTTGCAATCACTTAAAGTTCTATGGGAATAGATTGTTTTATCCTCTGAATCAGAATAACCGGTTTTTTTTAAATTTATTTAGGGTAACATATGACTTAAAATGGCTTATGGTTTAAAATGACAATTTTTGGCTTTTAAGCAATAATAACAAATTTGTAACTAAAGTTTAATTATAAAACGTTTAAATAATAAACATTATATAATATATAAGAAGCCGAAACGTCTGTGCTTTGTTCGACGATTAAAGTAACAATACAAAAATATAATGTTAAAATTCCTAGGATTATTTTTTTTACCACCACAAGTTTCACGGATACAGAATAAATAAGTTAAAGTACCGAAAATTAAATTCTGAAACAAAACTTATGGTAGTAGGGAAATATGCAAAAAGTTCATTTCAAGATAGAACAAAGAGATTCACTTGAAAAAGTATCTTGTTAAAATATGCGGGCAAGTCAAGTTTACTTAATTTTTTCAGAAATAGTTGATTAAACTAGATCCCTTTTTGTAAAACAAAACTTGAAATGTCACAAGGAAATACTCCTTTGCAATTTTCTGCAACTTCAGAAAATGATTGTTGATAGCACAGCGAGCCGTGCAAAAACACCAACACCTGTGTCTGAAAGGCTACATTATCAGATTAAATTATTATTTACAAAGAAAACGTTCCTGTCTTTTCCCTCGTCTTATTATTAATTATTACGGTAACACCTTGTATCCGCCGCCGACTGCCATTCATACCTTCTCTCTACTCCTGATGTATATGTAAGCTACAAAGAGGATAATACACCTGATCATGACACTTGCAAATCCACATAGGAAAAAAAACAGTTTACCTAAACATATCTCTTTGTGTAAAGAATATATCATATCATATTCGCTCGTTTACTCACAGCAGAGGAGCATATACGCCTAACAGTGAAGCTGAGTTTTCCTTATTGCAGCAAGCAATATATGGAATTTTGCTCCTAACACTAGCTTTCTCCAAATGTATTTACATGTTTAAAGGTTGTAGATAAACTAACCGTTAAGAGACAGATCTTGAATAGGACTTTTTAGAATTTAGTTTTAGACATTTCAAATAATTTACAACTAAGTTTCTTTCAATATGAAAGTTGTTTGACTATGTGCAAAATTTCTATCAGAACACTTCACAAGGTAGACAAAAATAAATACATTGATAGATTATTTCAGTCCAAGTGGAAAACGGATGTCTGGTCAAAACTTTCCCAAAGCTGGTAAGATATTGGAAAAGGCCAATATTGAAATAAACTGTCTGGTCTGTTTAGATTCGGACAAAGAGGAATACTTCGCTTGCTGGATGAAGGATATGTTTTTCCTAACACCAATCCGTTATTGATTCAGTACATTCCGTAAGGGATTAGGTATTTATAGATGAAGCAATCCCGTGCTGTAGATAACTAAAAGACAAAGAGCTCCTCACGTCATCGAAAAGAAAGTCTTTTTAACCGTCTTCAAACTTCAATCTAAGAATTCTTCAGCCCCGGCAACTTGTAGCCTGAAAACATATTCTAGGTTTTGTTGCTGTTTGACGTTCTTTATAACTAAGGCTCTTCCTTGCTTCACCAAAGACAAATAGTGCTTACCAATTTTTTCAGCATCACAACTGCAAATATTGTGATAAATTTGAAATTGTAATTTTAAATCTTTAGTGCTGATGGATCTAAGGAGCTGCTTAAGCAATCAAGATAAATGTAAGAACCCAATTCACCTTCTTTAATCTCATTTTTACCTTACAGTTCACGCCAGGTGATGGGTATAGATAACCTCTTAACGTTTATTCACCTACTGTGCCGTACGGACCAGCTACAAAATAACATATTAAAGCTATGTACAGTAAGTATATAATTTAAACATTATCAGCCCAGAATCCCAAATCGAAAACAGCCTCTGTTGACTATATAGTCCTGAGATATGACGTCAGATAAGTAACAACGCAGGACATGGCAGTTAATAAGGAACCCTATGGACAATTGTAATAACTCTCTGTGTTGTACCATTAGTATAACAGGTTAAAGTTGCTTTTTATAGTACATAATAATATAATGTGCATTATATCTAACATAAATTCTGAATTTAATTTTTATTAACATAGTTGTAAGTTAGTAAAAATAACACTTCTTGATTGTATTATATTTCTTACTAAATTAAAACTGCCGTCTAACACGCTAGGATTTTAAATTTAAAAAGTCAGTTTAGAAATATTTTACTTTACTTTTAGTGGAATATTGCTACCGAAGTTCAAATATTTTGCGTTGAAGGAAAGGTGTTGAAGTCAAAAGCTTTTAAAACAGTTTAATCTTCCAGATGAATAGAGAGACCACGCAACCCTTGCAGGGGGTGTCCAAGTGGGAAGTTTAAAGTTACAGAATGCATCCAGTGGAACTGTTATTGTAATCGAAATAACGTGAAAACTCCGATAACATCGACGGAATATACATTGACTGTGATAAGGTGTGATTTTCTTAATATCACAATCGCAATAATGTGATAAATTTGTATATATTTACAATTTGGGAGACTTAAAACCTTTACCCAGTTTACCCAGTAATATCAAAAAGTTTAAATGACCATTAGCAAATGATTAGCTTTCAAAATAGCATTTGTAAATGTACAATTTGTAAACTGTGTTGTAGTTTTATATATTTTCTTTACAATCTTTTGTTACAAGTTATGTGCCTGTAATATTTACTTCTATAGTTTATTTCATTTCAAATATTTTTATGGAAAAAGTTTTTTTACAAATAAATGTGTTGAAAAAAATTCATATATTGACTTTATTTACACGATTTACATTGCAAAACACTTTCAACTGTGGTGAAGAATAAATATTTAAACAGTAATTTGTTTTCTCTCCCTACCCAAACTAGTGCGGCAAATTTTTTTCTTACAGGGAATTTTTTCAATAAAATCTAAGGACTTATAAACATTAGGGAAAAGTTTATGAAAGTTTTCATTTTTTAGTTCTAAATTTGTTTACATTCTTCGTTATTCCGATTTATAAAGATGACAATTATTTCCAACAACAATTTATTGTGTGTCTTTTAACATATTCATTTTATTTTGTACCGTTGTGTATAAATACATTTTAAACCAATAATTGCTAACGTAACCTTTAAAAAAACCACTCATTCTAAAGCAATTAAACACTCTGTTGTTAAGAGCCGATATCAGTCAAACTGGTCGTTAAAATGTGAAGTTTTTCAACTGAAAATTCGCGTTTTGCAATGTTCCATCACAGTTTCCTTCGTGGAGTTGCAAAGCCATAATTTGCATATTGAAATGGACCACGTGATTATAAAGTTACATATATGGCTCAACGATATAATGATTGGAAAAAAATTTAATGTTTTTAGGATAAATTTCATGACATATTACATTTTTTAATAGTGACATAATAAACCAACCAATACCTAAATTACGAAAAATATTAACTGAAAAATAAGAAATCATTTAAAATTGATAAAATTAAAAATCACACTAGCTAATACAATACAGATTTTAAAAGTAACTCTGTATTCATGGGACACATGTATTAGATCATTCATTCAATAGTTTATGCAGCATAAAATATTTCCTCCTTGTTGCAGTTCTTATAAACTATCATGTTTAATGTTTCCTAAGCAACGAATAATACTTTAAGATTTAGAAATTCAGAATATAACAATTTATGTAAACTTCGATAACTATCAAAGCTGAATATTGATATGAAACCACATTAACCGTTTAGTTCAACGCATGTAAAATAAATATTACCATACCATGTGTTTATGTATAAATCAGGTTGCACCCGCTATGAGAGTATGAATCACAATTACAAATATTTTAAATGCCTTCCAGCGATGTAATTCAATAAAATAATTTAATTCTTAAGAAAAACTATATCCTTTTTAATCTTAAATGACCGCATTCTAACTTCAAACTGCATCCTAATATTTTTTTAATTATACTTTGTATTTTGTGTCACTTTTAAAATATGTGTGATATTTAATTGAGAAATTTTAGCTTTTTAACCTTAACACTATTTGGTGTCCATTATATGTACTTCTAAAGATTTCGCCAAAGGTGAGCGCCAAACAAAAATTTTAAATTCAAAGTTTTCAATGGACGAATCATAACTGGGAACGATGGGTTGTCCAAAATCGGTTAATTGCGTTTTAGGAATCCCATTAAAAAATAGGCGTTCTAGGTTATTCTGGTATTGGCAAACCGATTTCTTGTTTCGAAACGTTTTAAGCAATGTCTTATATTTTCAAAAATCTTGATATTCAGTATTAAATTGTTTTTGCTTTATCTTTTGATAATAATTTATATGAATTAGTATTTCTGAGTTGCCTTTCATCCTCTATAGATTCAGTGGGATCTTGAATAACAACGGAATAGCGTTTGTCAACAAACTTTTATGTTTTAATGAAGTGATAGCTTTTTCTTTTATTGTAACTCAATTTGTTTTTGGGAAGGGAATCACCAAATGTGGGGATACTAAGATAAGAATATAGTAATATCATCAAGAATTTTTTACAGTTCCATACGATGATCAGGCGGTAGAGTAGGAGGTTCCCACTCAGAACTGGTTTAATTTATTGATGAATGTTAAGGTATAGGTTAGTAAAAAATGTTTACTAACCTATATCGATATTATAGCTAACCGATTCTATATCGGAAAGTTTATAAAAAACTGCAACTATTATTAAAATAACTATGCATCATTACACCTGGCTGGAAACCAACCAATATATTGTTAACATATCTGCAATAAACAACACGTTTTCAAAGACAATCCAATTAGCAAAGAATTGACAGAATAACAATTAGAATTCATTCAGTTCCAGGTGTTAATCCTCGTTGGTGCAAAGCGGGCGCGTCAGCGGAGACACTTAAAGCAATGGATGTAATTAGCATCTCTGTTCCTTGCATTGCGAATAATGAATCATGACATTGGAACTTGACTCACAAATATCAACTATAATTTGAGATCTGTCCTTTCAGAAGGGGGGAGGCAGTGATTGAGTTAATTACATTAGAGTTGTCTACTTTTTAGAAGGATTAGGATCAAGCCCTGAAAACACCTAGAGCAGTCTCAGTTGTCTTCTCTAGAATCTCCTATACTTATAGACGCAACCTTCATTTTATTCCCTTAAAACTACGAACCCAATGTTGTGGTTGTCTGCCTTTTGGGTATCCGCACCGTAATGTACGAATCTATGTCTTACTATGAACAACATAGTAACTGTTGTGCCAGCAATGTTTAATACTTCTTGTAGAATTTAATAATCACTTCATCGTACATTACGTGAAATGCCACCGATCTTAATGCTCGTTTAGTTGACTTTTGCTTAAATTTAGGTTAAATATTTTACAAAAATTTGAAATTAAACCGATTGAAATGTGTTCCTAAATCTTTGAGTACTTTAATTCTTGGCCAGAAACATTAAATTTATTACACGTATGGATTTAATCTTGTAAACAATTAAAAGGCTTTATCTGAATATATTTACTTTGGACAGATTTTTGGACAGATTACTACTATAAATAAAAATAAACACTTTAGTGGTCATGTTTTTTCATCTGAAAGATCTCGAAATAAAGATGATAGTACCGATTTAAAAATATAATTTAACACAATAATACGTTCTAATATAGCTACTTTTCCAAATTGAATTCAGTCGGTTTTGAAAAAATTACTTCAATTTTTCCCCTGTTTAATAACGTAGATTTAGTTAACAACTACGGAACTTCATTAAGTCATCTAGTAAGAGCCGATAGAAATGTTATTTTTACAAATGAATGTGATTCGTGCACTATTTTTACTATGTATCTCATTACTTACATCTAATAGTTTTTTTCTAATACTCACAGTATTGACGTTTTTGACCAAAAAGTTAATTTAGTAGCAATATAAGTTTTAACAGGTTTCATATCTTGATTGTAATTAAAAGCTTGGTTTCTTTGGAGTATTTTCAAGAAATTTTCTAACTTTTTCCATCATGGGGAAAGGATCAAAAACTTTCCTCCTTTTGCGGTGAATGTACGTTATTCGTCTGTGTAGCAATCGTTGTGACGGATCACATAACTTAGTCCTCCCTGTGGTTTAGTACCTTATATTAAAGTCGTGCCTTTACCTCCACAATTAGTAAACATAATCTCACTAAGTGATACACGTTGGTCTCATAACGACCCTAACGCTCATCGACCCAGCCCGCTATTTATCAGTGACTCACATACCATAAAATCTCAAACAAAAACTGGCATTTGATTTAAATTAAATTAAACTAATACCAATAAAGAAATCAATAATGTATTCCTTCGATATTACTTCAATAATATTTGATTAGAAAAGTTGAAATATTAACAATTAACATGTGAACAAATTTTATTTTATCATTAAAACTCAGAAATTAAAACAAAATAACATTTTTAAATAAAAACTATAGGTTTACGTGTATGCCAAAAACATTTATCTATTTAATAAATATATTTTTATTTTTGCAAACTGGGGACTGCAATATTTTTATAGCCACATCAAAGGTAAGAATTCTTTTTACACTACTTTACATTAACATTCCCAATATAACTGCTGTTTCTTTATAGTAATTTTATGGCTAATATTGTATAGAAAAATCTTATTAATTTTTGTATACTTTTGGTATAACAAATCTTTTTGATAAGAAAAAAGGCAGTGTTTCCACTGAAAGGTTTTGGCTACAACAATATCGGCCATTACTAGGCTACACTTAGTAAGCTAAAGTGTGTTTCTCGCCTTCTTTTTGCAATGTTTCCCAGCCTTTGTAATCTTTCATTCGCTTAGTTCAAGAGTTAGTTATACAGACTAAAAAAATATTTAACTTAATATTACTTGTAATTTCCGCAAAGTGGCGGAAGTCAGCAGTTATCTGAGTTAGGATGCGAAACGGATATCGCGAGTTATTCCCTATTTAAATAATTTGTTACCAGATCACTAAGGCATTATTGCGCCAAAGAAAATAGTATTTATGCCATCTGATATTTCGAGGAAAGTTAAAAACCCTTAAAGAAGAGATACGTTTTTATTATGCTAGATAGTTTCACCTTTTTATATGTATTCGCAAAGCGCTGCATTAATACTTTTTAAAAATATATGCTGCATAAATAGTCCTTTTGCGAGCAACAACTGGCAAAAAGAAATATTTCATTATTTTTTTTGTAAGGCATTCTCTGTCTCGTGTCTGATAAATTTTCAACGTCTCTAACTGAAGAAAACAATACCTGCGCTGATTCAGTGAAAAGACCTGACAGTAACAGACTTGAAACCGTCAGACGTCACTCTTTGTCTTGCTGTCGTATCACTTTTCCCGTTTTAAAATCACCCTTAATACAAATAATATAAAACAACTGTTGTAACCTTATAATTATATATTTATACATTTTCACATTTCTTTGCTCTTTTAAATGCTTTCATACTATCACTTCCTGAAACGTTCTACATATATAAGTCTAAAACTATCCTGAAAATTCCATTTACCATTCTCCGACTTTGAAGACAGTACCTACATAAAATTTAGAGCTTTTCAGCGTAATAACCATATTATTTATCAATTTTAGCATAGGTTTCAGTTGCTTCCTATTCGTTCTTAGGCTGTGTCGTGTTAGATATTCTTACAAGGACAGTGGCCTTATTTTATTCATTAATTAATTTGTAGTAGCGTTAGTCTTCTCGTAAAATGTAACCTGAATCACAATACAGCATATAGAAAATGGCTCATTAAATAATGAGGGTTTTATAATTGTATTTGTGTTTCTAGAATAAAGTTACAATACATTTTGAAAGTAATTGTAGGACAGCAAAAATATAGGGGGTGGATTTAAATAAGCAATTGTTTTACATTTTAAAAGGGTTTCTTTTACTCTCAACCACTTTAAGACATAAAAAATATCAGGTTATGTCAATAGGACATTTAAATACCAAAGAGATGGAGACTTTTAGTTGTTTTAAAATATTATATAATTATTAAATATTATTATATATATATATATATATATATGTGTGTGTGTGTGTGTGTGTGTGTGTGTGTGTGTGTCGTGTGTGTGTGTGTGTGTGTGTGTGTGTGTGTGTGTGTGTGTGTGTGTGTGTGTGTGTGTGTGTGTGTGTGTGTGTGTGTGTGTGTGTGTGTGTGTTGTGTGTGTGTGTGTGTTGTGTGTGTGTGGTGTGTGTGGTGGTGTGTGTGTGTGTATTGCATATATCCAAATTAAGAAAATTTATTATTCAACCTAAATAATGTAAATGTATTTTATCTTTAATTATATTATTGGGGCTTGTAATTCATAAATACAGTGTTTCATTTATTGTAGAGCACTAGGATGTAGGGTTCTGTCTAACAAATTTCCCTTTACCTGATTTCAGTTTTAAGAATGTTTGCTCTCCTATAATAACCACAATAAAGAAGACACTTTATTGTGGTAAGTATCTCCCTTTCGATCGAAAACATATAGATAAAGAGCTATTTATAATATCAGAGAAATAGATATTGCTATTTCAGTTGAATATTTTCTAAACAAAGCAAGATGAAAGTAATCGTTGTTATTAATTATCCTGGGCTTCTTAAGCAATAATTACTAATGCCTTGAAACTCAATACCCTAAAGTTAGTTTTCTTTTACACTTCCAATACCTTCAGAAGACTCATAATATTAAAAAATTAATATTATTATTAATTTCTTATTATTCCAATTAATATTTGACTTGGTATATAAAAAAAGAGGCATACGTGACTTTGTTAAAATAGTGTCTTAAATTTACGTTATTTTTACATTGCACATTACGATATTAAAGTCTTATTGTGTCTTACAATTTGTACGACAGACAGAAATGGAATTGTATACTCCTGCGAGTGGTAGTCCATCATAAATAAATATTCCATTATTCTCTTACTGTTTTACCGTTAATGTTATTTTATTTTGAACTGTAGGTATGACCTGTAACAACTGTTCTAGTAGCTATTGATTCTTCGGCTCTTTCCAGGTGTAAAAGTGACATTCACAATTTACATATAAAGTATAGTTACATAAATACAAACTGCCATTAAGTGATGGTTTGATTCCTCCTGCCAGATGTTCTAATGGCTTTGATTTTTCGTTTATTTAGAGATGTAAAAATTACATTCCACAATTTATACATAAATTATAGTTACATTCAAAAAAAAATTTCATTAGAGATTGGGTTTGATTCCCTCTGCCAGATGTTTCTAGTGTCTTTGATTCTTCGTGCTTTAGAGATGTAACGGATAACATATACAATTTAGACATAAATTACAGTTACATTTATGCAAAGTGCCATTAAGTTTATGTCGTTCGAGTTCCTTATTTTATAGTAAATCTAATCACCTATTTTAGCTGTCTTTCGCTATACTGATGAACATCTTGGTTTATTATATGTACCTGAAATCTGATATATATGTTTGCAAATGGTTTCGTTTTGGATGTCCTCCTTTATTTAAATACGTAATGTTCTTGTACATTCCAAAAATAAATCATCCTGTGTATATAAATAGTGTCTTATTAATATTTTTACTAATTTTAAGATCCTAACATGCGAAATATAGTCTGTAAATTCTCATAGCTTGGACACTATTAATTGCATGACTAACAATGATTTATGGATTGTATTAAAATCTATGTCACGTATAGAACCTATTTTCGGTTTTAAACCAAAAATTATATCTTTATTTAAATAAATAAGGGATCAATAGATTGTGCAAAATATAACTAAGTTTAAAAAATAAGAATCCGTTTGATAAAAAACTGAACTGCATTAATAATACAATTTTCATTATAAAATATTTAGTATTAAAATAAAATTCGTAATTTTTGGCGCCGCCAGTGTATATTTTATAGAACAGAATAATCTACTAAACATTTAAATTATCGTAAATTTCCACGATCAATTTATATAAAATGAATGGCCCTTTAAATTACTAAATTGCATGATTTTAATGATAAAAACGTACAGAATACTTATTGCTCAGAATTTGAAATGTGAATTTTAAGAAAACAATATTTTTTAAGTCTATTTATTTAATTTCATATATTTTGCTCAAAGTCTTATAGCACTATACTCATAAACTGCGATAAATGGTTGTCAGATACCAGGTAAAATTTTATCTCATGATATAAGCAGTATTAAATTGATTCGTAAACTTTTCAATAAATTTTAGTTGATGAATTCATCCATTTCACTACAACGGGTTTTTTTTATATTTTACATGTTGAAGTTTTCAGATAAAACAGGTTCATTCATATAAAAGAAGGATTGCCTGATAGGGTTGCATAATAAATACTATAAAAGAACGATTAATGACCCCAAAAAGGAACTATTTGAACTTTTGGGAGAAGGTTGGAGATAGTTACAGCAACTATAGCCTAGTTATATTCTACTGTTGAATGCTTATATGAACATATAACAACTATACCTAGTATTCTCTGAGTTATGTTAGAGGTTATTCAAAGTTATATCTACTAAACTACTCACAACTAATATTACTTGTTGATTAATCACGGATTACCGCACAGAATCTGCGATTGCCACGTGTTACAGTTCAGCCTTTGTCCTCAATTACAACTCTGCAAGATCATCTATCCTGTCAAATTATAATATAAATACATTTTGCTAAATTGATTTTCGACGTCAACTTCTAATCGTTAAGGTGGTGTTCAATTTAATAAATATATGTCTAGTATAACTAATTCAAAGTGTATGAGTCCCAAAAACATAATACATGTCATCAACATCGTGTTTCAGCTTTCATATTAAAAGGAGTTCTTAAAAAATTTAAGTAGGTGATTTCAGGGTATAATACCAATTTAATAAATATGAAGGAATAAATTTTAAAAATATACTTCTAAAATATAAATCACCACTACATAATAAAATATACTATACCTTCGTAAATATTGATCGACATATTTCAATAGAAATTGTGAAATTAGCATTTAAATATTACCAATTCATAATAAATAGTTTCTAAACATTATTAAATACTAAGTTTAAACATAAGGTTTAGAGCATCTTATATGTCATGTACGTCATAGTTCAGATGACCATAGTGGGTTTTGAAAATGAACAATTTTCTAACCTTTGGAATTAGCATTGAAGAGCACTGAAGATTTTCGCACCGAGCAATAAGCATGGAAAGAAACAACAAAATCAATTTACGAGAGGCGAAGAAGAGTAACGTAGAAAATAGACCGTCTCGGCCAGTTCCAGGGAATTTCTGGTGAGATATCAACGAATTACTTGTTTGATTTTAGTCATACCTCAAACAACGCCACAAATCTGGAAGATATATGGACGCCGCACCGCCTCCGCATATACCAGCAGATTGATTTCTGGGTTGGCTTCATTCCGTCTGGATAGATGTAAATAGTAAATAGTTAGCATTTCTGCTTATATATAACAACATACGATTGTATACGGCATGCTCTGTATTATTTGTTTCGTTTAACAAAATCACATGATAAAATCCAAAACTTTTTATTTCTAGGTGTATATATTTGTTAAAAATATATTATTTGTATATTGGTTTAGTTATTATCCTTTTTAGTTATATTTTTTATATTTCATCCGTCGTCGGGCTTTTGCTTGTTTGATTTTCTGATTTTATAACAATTAGTGTTCGAGTTCTTTTTATGTTTAGTATTACGTTCCGTTTGTTTCAAAATTTTACTATTGTACATTTTGTATTTAAATTTTTTAATATTTGATGTTGATGATATTAGAGTGTTTCTTTTGTAATTGTATCCATTCTTTATCCGATTATTGTAAAATTTGTTTATGATGTGAAGTAGAAATAAGTGTATTTTAAGGTTTTTAGTTTATTATTTAAAACTTTTGTCCTTATAAATGAACATAATTAGTTGAGGAAGGATTTGCCAAATAAAGAAAATAATTTGCAAACATTTAATATCTCTTTTAATGTTTTTGAGCTGTATAGTTGGTGTACTCTTTATTACAATACACAAATTAAGAATACAAAGATGTCGATTGGTTACACAGTATATAGAAATCCAACTCAGTGTATCTTAGGTGCAAATTAATGGTGGTTGTTGTTTGTGAATGAGACAGAATCCTAAGAGCATTTCCTGATCCTTAACTTTGACGGAGGGAGGGAAGAGAAGGTTCTAAAACCTGCTAATTGAATAACAGACTCTCACTTAATAGTTCAGCTCTGTACTGGGTGCGAAAATAACTCTGCGAAAATAACTAATATACTAATAATCCTAATGACAAATGTGTTATTGCTTTTAATTTAAAAAATTAAATAGGGGGACAGCATTGCTCGTTTCCTGGTCTGGTCCAGTCACTCATGCTAGTTACATATTCTCGTAATGCTAGAATATGTTTGATGTAGAAGGGTTATAAAAACTCTGTAAACAATCAATCAATAATAATAATAATCACCTTAATTCGTTAAACTTCCAATTTTACAAAATGAATCCAATATTTTCTGGTTAAAATTTGATTCCCTTACTATAGTTCCAACATTTTATTTTTTAAATTTACGTACTTTATTATTAAACATTCAATAAGAGTAGATTTTGAGAGATTTTTTATGTAATAAAATGTAAAAAAATATTTATTATTAATAGTAGTAATATAAGTACAAGGCATTGTCTCGGTTAGGTATCTTATTGTGTAGGACAAACATACTAACAACTAATAAGAAGATATTATACAAACGACCCGCCAAAACAACGGACCGGTAGAGAGACGGGGAAGTGGGGGGTTGGAGGAAAAGGTGGAGGGGAGGATGGAGGGGGGGGGGGGAGGGAGGGGAAAGGGGGGAGGAGGAAGGGGATGGAAAAACGGGCGGGGAGGAAAGCAGGGGGAGGAAGGATGGAGGAGGGAGGGGGACGGAGGGAGGAAAGGGGGGAGGAAAGGAGGGAAGGGGGGATGGAAATAGCGGGGGGTGGGGGAGGGAGGGGGAAAGGAAAGGCGAGGAAGGAGGGAGGGGACGGAGGGAGGGAGGAAGGGAAAGGGAGGATGGAGGGGAAAGGGGGAAGGAGGTGGAACGGAGGGGAGGAAGGAGGGAAGGAGGGGGAAGGAGGGAGGGGGGGGAGGGGAGGAGGCGAAAACATGGGAAACACTCTCCCTTGAGAACAATTCGGGGTTTTGAAACAAAAATACTTTGGTTTAGACTGTCACTTTATTGGGTTCTCCATTTTCATTGCGGTCAGGTTTTTCTCATTAGTATAATTTACCTAAACAATCAACCTTATAGAGTTAACAAAATTTAAATATTCTCTGTATCACTGATTTTTTTCTCTCGAAAGTGTTTTAGTATTCCTTTTAGATTTAATGGACCACATTTTTCCTACATGATTCCATTTTCATCAAAAAAGAATTTGTTACTCAATTTTGTAACGGGTTAGCGCTTACCTTATATAGAAATTCCAGATTTACTGATATATGGTTATGAATTATTTTCGTCTGCTATTCTGAGCCCAACTATTCTAAGTATATTAAAAAGTCACAAACATTAAGTTTGACAATAAAAATTTAAAAAAACGATTAAGGATTAATTAGACATTGGAATTTCGGTTGGCATGTTTAGTTTTTTTTGTATAGTCAATGTCTTTGTATAGTCAAGGACTAAAATCAAGTTTGGTCTTCTATGATACTTTGTTTACCATTATGCCGCCAGTATAAAACATCTTTAATATTCTACTTCAGATTGACGTAGGGTATGCTCTATTATTAGGATACCATTCCAAACTTGGGTTGTTTTTAAAGTGTAATACGGATAACCCACTGTTATATAACGGATATCAAAGAACAATAGATTATATAAACAGATCATGGAACAGTTTGAATATTTTTGATCAGCTGAGGTGTATGTTGGCAAGGTGGCTTGCGATTAGTAATCTTTTGTTAATGTGTGCTAGTGTTTTCGTAGTTTTTTCTCAAATTTACATGGCGTCAACCAGTTGATATTACTGGATTTGTTGAAGCCTGGTTGGTTTAGGAAACCCGACGATAACCACTGTTATATATCAATCATATTATATATTATGATGTTCGGTCTAGTAACAGGGGTTACCGGCATTACATCTTCTTACAACAATAAGTTTTAAGATGTTATACTAATAATACAACATACCTACCGTTAAGAATGCTCTCAAAAACCAGCGTTTTCGGACGATAATATCATGAGCTTAATCAATAACAAATATGGATTTACCTGTAAGTCTTTTTACAGTTGGCCAAAAAGGGTTACTTTCTTAATCCTGGTATATTATTGCAGTTGTGATGCTGATTGTTAATAAGAATTCTTTTTTATTCGAAGCAGTTATTCCTACAATCGTGTGTGATACTTAGCTAAGTGCATATAATGTCGATGGAAACGGCAATTTTATCTAAAGCCGTTGTACCAAAAACTCCTGTTACTATGAAGTTTTACAGTTATACGAGCTAATTATGAAAAAAGTGTATCCAAAGTCATTAAGATGCTATAACACTTATCTTTTGTCCAACTACTTATCAGGGACATTACTTGTTTCAATAGCCTTATTTCAAAATGACTGACAAAATAAGACCGATCTATCTTCAACGTATTTTGAGGAAAAGATATAATACAGAAAAGAATTGACAGTTTGCTCACAGTTTATATTCAATTCGGTTAAAGTAAATTATATGCGACATATATAACGAATAATTCCCAACGATCACATATGATTTATTTCAATGGTTATTCAAAGTTTTATAATCATAAATTGGAACTCAATAGTAACTTGTTGAATTGAATCACGGATACCGCATATACTCGGTAGCCTGTGTATTTGCCACGTGTTACAGTTAATACAGCGTCTCCGTATGTACCAAAATACAACACTTGAAAGATCAGTCCATTCTGCCAAACTTGAATTTAATAAACACCAATTTCCTTTGAATGAATTTTTACGTCATCAACTTGCAACGCGTTAAGTTTAGCGTGCATTGTTAAGGGTGAGTATAAATGTGGGCAAGACTAATTCCAATTCTGTGTGTTACACATCGTAATAGAGGGACATAATAAATTTCCATCATTACAGTAGGATGTAAGCTTGGTTTATTAAACGTGATTTTAAGGGAATATTAATTAAGTTAAAATTGACTTCTTACTATACCATACATTGAATGTGAAGGAAACTATTTTTCGTTTCTAAAAACATTAAGAAATTGAAACTATACCTACGTAAAATATTTATTCATATTTTAAAAACAAGCTCTTAATATTACAATTTCGCACACCATTTCAAAAATGTTGCTGCTTATTTATTAAAGACTTAATTTCAAACTACAAAGTTTTAAAAATAAGTATTTATAAAATACTATTTTGTGGGGGGGGGGGGGGGTGGGGGGGGGGGGGGGTGGGGGGGGGGGGGGGTGGGGGGGGGGGGGGGTGGGGGGGGGGGGGGGTGGGGGGGGGGGGGGGTGGTACAAATTAATCAGAAAATACTTAAAAACACAAATATTTTCAAGCTTATAAACATTTGTGTCACCTTCAAAACAATAATTATTAGTTACAAAAATTATCAAAACATTATAATCCTCGCACAAGCGACCAGCTATTCAAACATATTGCTCGGCAAATCGTCCGACGCTTATCTTAACGCGACTATTTCGATCTTGTGTTTACAAACAAGTCCAATGCCCTCAAAAGCATAAACACTCCCGGCAGACTCATAACATCTAACGCCTTAACGTTTATAGTACGTACTTCCATTCAATAAAATCCGTATAGCATCTGATCATATAGTTATAATGTCTGATCCATACCAGTAAATTAGGTTGGGAAGAAAAATTTAAAACATCCCTTATGTATTTCTAACCATTAATACTTATATTTTGTAATGAAATCGATTAAATTCTGTTTAAAGTTGTATTGTTATTTCTTTAAAAGTGTAAATATTAGTATTATTAGATAACATTAATGAAGCTAGTATTTTTCCCGTGTTTACAGTGTAGAAGGAAACTACATTTCTTTAATAAACATAGAGTAACAATAAAGAGATGAATAATAATAAGAGAGTAATGAGACATGCACTGTGTATTAACAATTATTAAACTACACACACAATACTACCCTGTTGGAATAACTCTTAATAACCTAGAGGCTTTATCATTTTGGTCAAGCAATTAATTTGCTCGGGAAATTAGGATCACTAATGCTGTTATAACAAGTATTTTTGGTAGAGATAACACAACCTTAACTGTAGTAATATTATAAACCTATATTAAAAAGTTTTGGTAATTTTACTCACGGTGCCCAAAAATTGGCTAAAAATAAAAAGCTTTTTTTAAAGCCGGTATGATTCGTAGCTTAATGCATTGAAATAATATATTGTTTACTGCATAATTTGATGACATATTTCAATGAACTAGTATAGCAAGGTGAATAATCAGTGAAATAGTAACTTTTATACACACTAAAAATTTAAAATGGTAAGGAATGCATTTCTTGTAATTATGAAGTTAGTGCTAAGAAGCCCTATCTCACTCTTAACCTAGGGACCATCGCTTAAAAGTTGACTTCTGAACCAGCACCAATAACGATCACGCAGCCCAAGGAGTTTCCACACTGGACCTTGCTTAGCTCGGTTATCTTGCTACAACCCCCGCACTCGCTAGACTACACAATGGGCACATAAAACTATCTAAATATAAGTCAAAGTGGAAATTGTGTTTGTAAATCGAAATATTTTATATTTAATCTAAAAACAGTATTTAGTATTTTGCTTTTGATTAAGACGAAATACTAATCCTTAATATGTAACAGGAATCTGTTTAATATTATATCTCTACATTAACATTTTTATTAAGGAATTGAGATACAGTAAAAATGAAATGGATATGATTTAAATACGAAGTTATAATATTCTTAGTGAATCTAATATTACCCATAACATACTACTTCACTGAAAACGGTATAAATTATAGTATTCATAATATGCAAGTTAACGTTTAGAAGGAACATTATCTGCATAATAATGAGACAAGCTGGAGGAAATATGTTCCCGCAAGCAACGCTTAGCAATATACAACGTGGTTTATCAGAGTCGTCGTCCTCCTTGAACAGCCTTGACTTTACTTGACGGAACAGCATTCCACAATATAAACACCGTGGCTTTATCGTGTTTGTGTATAAAATCAATGTTAAGGCTTTGGCTTCCATGCAGTTAAGTGTGTGATATTAGGAGAATGCAGTTGAGGCACTGCGGATTTTCATGGTTTTGCAAAGAAAGTATTATTGACCTTGTTGGTAAGAAGTGTTACAGTTTTATTGAAGATACAACGCCGCAAAGTTAAACTATGATCTTATTTATATTTACCCTTTAGGATGAGCATCAGCAAAGTCTATATATCATGTACTAGCTAAATTTTCCTTTTTATCCCCTTTTCCCTGTCCTTTTTCTAACAGTATATTTTCCGCAAGATATCGAACAGACTTTCCTTTTTTATGTACCTTTATTTCTATTCAGACACCATTGAGATCGATCATGGAACATATCAATATACAGAGTTAGGATAACCGTTAGGAATTATGTTTATAATGGTCTTACTATGAACTATGATGGTATTGAGGACATCACACATTAAATCAATTTGTATAACTGAATAGAATAAAATGACATTTTAACACATGTAATAAGGTTACTTTTTTATCAGATGATAAGATTTTCGTCATGCTTTGTTGGGTTCATCAATTTCCCCATCATATTGGTTTTTTATCATATATACAAGATACATCTTCATTCTAGTGCATGGTCCATGGTATTTGATTGGGCGTTTTTGTACCTATGGTTTAGCGTGAGTCCTTCATAACTTTTGTGTATTTACCTATCAATAAGGATTGTAGAAAAAATCTTTTTTCTGCCTATATTACTAATTTTCTGTAATAAATCTCGAAAATGAACTTAAAAATATGCAGCTGTAGACTTAACAGCGAAGAAATCCAGGGATTAACATAATTATTTTGCTTAATAATCTATTAAGTAAATTAAAATTAAGCTGTCTAGTAATTAACATTATTAAAAAATGTGCCTCTTCCCTGCGTTATTTTATTGTTGTATGAACCTCTGCATTTCATTATTAAAAAGTATATATATATATATATATATATATATATATATATATATATATATATATATTACTTATATAACTCTTTGAATTAATAGTTTGGGGTTGTCCACGGGTTAAGCATTTCCTGAAATAAGTCTACATGACATCTCTAGAATGATCTGACCTTTAGACTTGACCTTTGTACAGTGACGAAGATTTTGATCCCATTGGTAACGATTTTTCTAATGAGAGAATTAAGAATAATCAATTCTTAAAAAGTAGGTACAATCATATCAAATTTTAGCATATAAAAGAAAAACTCATGTGGCCTATCCACTCTGAAACGTACAACTTCATTTGATCATGATTTTTTGTATAGAAGTTTACTACTTCAAAACTGTTCTGAAACCTATCTCAATGAATTAAACTAAAACATAATGTATCATTTGCAGAAATATCTGGAGGAAGATTTTATCTGAAAACTTTAAATTTTGCAAACGGTTTTGAAATGGTACAGTTCATCAATGGGATTTGGCTAAGTGTATTTAAAGCCGGTGAACAATCACAATTTATGGTGAGCAATTAAATACTTTTGTAACTTTCAGTCTATCGGTGCGCAGGCAATTCTAAGGAAAGAAATAATATAAGTTATGGACTTGAAATTTTGTAAGCAATTTCAGCGAAGCCTACTACGCAATGCGTTGCCTGCTATAAATCCACCTTTTGTTTATATACAAACTGTAAATGTATGCTACAATGAAGTTTTTCCATGTTATAGACAACCTTATTTTCTGTATGAAATACAAACCACAATATAACAGCTTCCTGAATTAGTTAATTATTCATCATTCATTGTCAGCTCAGTTTTAATACTACAATAAATTTGTATACAAGCTAATTTAATAAGGAAGGCCAGAAACCATTTCAAACCACAAGATGGATATAACTGAGGCAGAAGCCTCGATATTCCAATGAATCGTTTAGAAGCTGGTAGCTTAATGAGAATACTTAAAAGAATTTGAAGGCTGGATTTGCAACTCTATCGGGCTTGAATAAAAATAGTTTTGAGAATGTCAAATATGTTTTGCCATAGTTATTGGTTCTTAGGTGTATGATAATATATTTAATTTCTCATGTTACTACTTACATGAGAGTTTAAGAATTGTTAAGTTTACTTCAAAGATAGCCAGTTTACAAAAACATGTACACGTAGTCAGTATCACTTATTACACTTATACATTTACCAATTAACAATAAATTTAGGATTGAATAAAACCCTTTCATGACGTTGATTACATGGGTATTTGATATGCAGTAGTAATTTCTGAGCAAATATAAATAGTAATATACTGTAGGCTTGTACAGTAATTTAGGCATTGCGATATCACTTAAATTAAGTATTAACATATCATATATTTATGCATAACAAAATTCTT